>NW_026891992.1:0-9908 GCF_015708825.2 Lethenteron reissneri
TTTTGACTTTTTTGGTGCACGAAAATCTGCTGGAAAAGCGTGTGGAAGGTTCGTGACGTTGCTACGATATTTGGCGACACAAAAAATTGCGATTTCCCAGCTTCAGGGAATCGGAGCGAGAGAAACGAGGCCCCGTAACGCACATGAGAGCAATCCGGCCAATTTCTACCGTTTGATGGGGTCTGTGTAAAAATTTTGACGTTTTTTGGTGCACGAGCAAATCTGCTGGAAAAGCGTGTGGAAGGTTCGTGACGTTCTACGATATTTGGCGACACTAAAATGAGCGATTTGCCCAGCTCAGGGAATTCGGAGCGAGAGAAACGAGGCCCGTAACTCACATGAGAGCAATCCCGGCCAATTCTACCGTTTGATGGGGTCTGTGTGTAAAAATTTGAAGTTTTTTGGTGCACGAGCAAATCTGCTGGAAAGCGTGTGGAAGGTTCGTGACGTTCTACGATATTTGGCGACACTAAAATGAGCGATTTTCCCAGCTCCAGGGAATTCGGAGCGAGAGAAACGAGGCCCGTAACGCACATGAGAGCAATCCCGGCCAATTTCTACCGTTTGATGGGGTCTATGTGTGTGCAAAGCGTGTGGAAGTTTCGTGACGTTCGGACGATATTTGGCGACACTATAATGAGCGATTTCCCAGCTTCAGGGAATTCGGAGCGAGAGAAACGAGGCCCCGAACTCACATGAGAGCAATCCCGGCCAATTTCTACCGTTTGATGGGGTCTATGTGTGCTGGAAAAGCGTGTGGAAGTTTCGTGACGTTCGGACGATATTTGGCGACACTATAATGAGCGATTTCCCAGCTCAGGGAATTCGGAGCGAGAGAAACGAGGCCCCGTAACGCACATGAGAGCAATCCCGGCCAATTTCTACCGTTTGATGGGGTCTATGTGTAAAATTTTGAAGTTTTTGGTGCACGAGCAAATCTGCTGGAAAAGCGTGTGGAAGGTTCGTGACGTTCCTACGATATTTGGCGACACTAAATGAGCGATTTCCAGCTCCAGGAATTCGGAGCGAGAGAAACGAGGCCCCGTAACGCACATGAGAGCAATCCCGGCCAATTTCTACCGTTTGATGGGGTCTATGTGTGCTGGAAAAGCGTGTGGAAGTTCGTGACGTTCGGACGATATTTGGCGACACTAAATGCGTTTTGCCAGCTCCAGGGAATTCGGAGCGAGAGAAACGAGGCCCGTAACGCACATGAGAGCAATCCCGGCCAATTTCTACCGTTTGATGGGGTCTATGTGTGCTGGAAAAGCGTGTGGAAGTTTCGTGACGTTCGGACGATATTTGGCGACACTATAATGAGCGTTTTGCCAGCTCCAGGGAATTCGGAGCGAGAGAAACGAGGCCCCGTAACGCACATGAGAGCAATCCCGGCCAATTTCTACCGTTTGATGGGTCTATGTGTGCTGGAAAGCGTGTGGAAGTTTCGTGACGTTCGGACGATATTTGGCGACACTATAATGAGCGTTTTGCCAGCTCCAGGGAATTCGGAGCGAGAGAAACGAGGCCCGTAACGCACATGAGAGCAATCCCGGCCAATTTCTACCGTTTGATGGGGTCTATGTGTAAAAATTTTGACTTTTTTGGTGCACGAGCAAATCTGCTGGAAAAGCGTGTGGAAGGTTCGTGACGTTCGTACGATATTTGGCGACACTAAAAGCGATTTCCCAGCTCAGGGAATTCGGAGCGAGAGAAACGAGCCCGTAACGCACATGAGAGCAATCCCGGCCAATTTCTACCGTTTGATGGGGTCTATGTGTGCTGGAAAAGCGTGTGGAAGTTTCGTGACGTTCGGACGATATTTGGCGACACTATAATGAGCGTTTTGCCAGCTCCAGGGAATTCGGAGCGAGAGAAACGAGGCCCCGTAACGCACATGAGAGCAATCCCGGCCAATTTCTACCGTTTGATGGGGTCTATGTGTGCTGGAAAAGCGTGTGGAAGTTTCGTGACGTTCGGACGATATTTGGCGACACTATAATGAGCGTTTTGCCAGCTCCAGGGAATTCGGAGCGAGAGAAAC
Source organism: Lethenteron reissneri (assembly GCF_015708825.2). NCBI lineage: Eukaryota > Metazoa > Chordata > Hyperoartia > Petromyzontiformes > Petromyzontidae > Lethenteron > Lethenteron reissneri. The sequence continues at coordinate 2,042 of NW_026891992.1, forward strand.
GAGGCCCCGTAACGCACATGAGAGCAATCCCGGCCAATTTCTACCGTTTTATGGGGTCTATGTGTGCTGGAAAAGCGTGTGGAAGTTTCGTGACGTTCGGACGATATTTGGCGACACTATAATGAGCGTTTTGCCAGCTCCAGGGAATTCGGAGCGAGAGAAACGAGGCCCCGTAACGCACATGAGAGCAATCCCGGCCAATTTCTACCGTTTGATGGGGTCTATGTGTAAAAATTTTGACGTTTTTTGGTGCACGAGCAAATCTGCTGGAAAAGCGTGTGGAAGGTTCGTGACGTTCGTACGATATTTGGCGACACAAAAATGTGCGATTTCCCAGCTTCAGGGAATTCGGAGCGAGAGAAACGAGGCCCCGTAACTCACATGAGAGCAATCCCGGCCAATTTCTACCGTTTGATGGGGTCTGTGTGTAAAAATTTTGACTTTTTTGGTGCACGAGAAAATCTGCTGGAAAGGCGTGTGGAAGTTTCGTGACGTTCGGACGATATTTGGCGACACTATAATGAGCGATTTCCCAGCTTCAGGGAATTCGGAGCGAGAGAAACGAGGCCCCGTAACTCACATGAGAGCAATCCCGGCCAATTTCTACCGTTTGATGGGGTCTATGTGTAAAAATTTTGAAGTTTTTTGGTGCACGAGCAAATCTGCTGGAAAAGCGTGTGGAAGGTTCGTGACGTTCCTACGATATTTGGCGACACTAAAATGAGCGATTTCCCAGCTCCAGGGAATTCGGAGCGAGAGAAACGAGGCCCCGTAACGCACATGAGAGCAATCCCGGCCAATTTCTACCGTTTGATGGGGTCTATGTGTGCTGGAAAAGCGTGTGGAAGTTTCGTGACGTTCGGACGATATTTGGCGACACTATAATGAGCGATTTCCCAGCTTCAGGGAATTCGGAGCGAGAGAAACGAGGCCCCGTAACTCACATGAGAGCAATCCCGGCCAATTTCTACCGTTTGATGGGGTCTATGTGTGCTGGAAAAGCGTGTGGAAGTTTCGTGACGTTCGGACGATATTTGGCGACACTATAATGAGCGTTTTGCCAGCTCCAGGGAATTCGGAGCGAGAGAAACGAGGCCCCGTAACGCACATGAGAGCAATCCCGGCCAATTTCTACCGTTTGATGGGGTCTATGTGTGCTGGAAAAGCGTGTGGAAGTTTCGTGACGTTCGGACGATATTTGGCGACACTATAATGAGCGTTTTGCCAGCTCCAGGGAATTCGGAGCGAGAGAAACGAGGCCCCGTAACGCACATGAGAGCAATCCCGGCCAATTTCTACCGTTTTATGGGGTCTATGTGTGCTGGAAAAGCGTGTGGAAGTTTCGTGACGTTCGGACGATATTTGGCGACACTATAATGAGCGTTTTGCCAGCTCCAGGGAATTCGGAGCGAGAGAAACGAGGCCCCGTAACGCACATGAGAGCAATCCCGGCCAATTTCTACCGTTTGATGGGGTCTATGTGTAAAAATTTTGACGTTTTTTGGTGCACGAGCAAATCTGCTGGAAAAGCGTGTGGAAGGTTCGTGACGTTCGTACGATATTTGGCGACACAAAAAAATTGCGATTTCCCAGCTTCAGGGAATTCGGAGCGGAGAGAAACGCGGCCCCGTACCTCACATGAGAGCAATCCCGGCCAATTTCCTACCGTTTGATGGGGTCTGTGTGTAAAAATTTTGACTTTTTTGGTGCACGAGAAAATCTGCTGGAAAGGCGTGTGGAAGTTTCGTGACGTTCGGACGATATTTGGCGACACTATAATGAGCGATTTCCCAGCTTCAGGGAATTCGGAGCGAGAGAAACGAGGCCCCGTAACTCACATGAGAGCAAATCCCGGCCAATTTCTACCGTTTGATGGGGTCTGTGTGTAAAACTTTTGACTTTTTTTGGTGCACGAGCAAATCTGCTGGAAAGGCGTGTGGAAAGTTTCGTGACGTTCGGACGATATTTGGCGACACTATAATGAGCGTTTTGCCAGCTCCAGGGAATTCGGAGCGAGAGAAACGAGGCCCCGTAACGCACATGAGAGCAATCCCGGCCAATTTCTACCGTTTGATGGGTCTATGTGTAAAAATTTTGACTTTTTTTGGTGCACGAGCAAATCTGCTGGAAAGGCGTGTGGAAGTTTCGTGACGTTTCGGACCATATTTGGCGACAATAAAATGAGCGTTTTGCCAGCTCCAGGGAATTCGGAGCGAAAGAAACGATGCTCCCGTAACGCACATGAGAGCAATCCCGGCCAATTTCTACCGTTTGATGGGGGTCTGTGTGTAAAATTTTGACTTTTTTTGGTGCACGAGAAAATCTGCTGGAAAAGCGTGTGGAAGGTTCGTGACGTTCGTACGATATTTGGCGACACAAAAAATTGCGATTTCCCAGCTTCAGGGAATTCGGAGCGAGAGAAACGATGCTCCGTAACGCACATGAGAGCAATCCCGGCCAATTTCTACCGTTTGATGGGGTCTATGTGTGCTGGAAAAGCGTGTGGAAGTTTCGTGACGTTCGGACGATATTTGGCGACACTATAATGAGCGTTTTGCCAGCTCCAGGGAATTCGGAGCGAGAGAAACGAGGCCCCGTAACGCACATGAGAGCAATCCCCGGCCAATTTTCTACCGTTTGATGGGGTCTATGTGTAAAAATTTGACTTTTTTTGGTACACGAGCAAATCTGCTGGAAAGGCGTGGGAAGTTTCGTGACGTTCGGAACCATATTTGGCGACACTATAATGAGCGTTTTGCCAGCTCCAGGGAATTCGGAGCGAGAGAAACGAGGCCCCGTAACGCACATGAGAGCAATCCCGGCCAATTCTACCGTTTGATGGGGTCTATGTGTGCTGGAAAAAGCGTGTGGAAGTTTCGTGACGTTCCGACGATATTTGGCGACACTATAATGAGCGATTTCCCAGCTTCAGGGAATTCGGAGCGAGAGAAACGAGGCCCCGTAACTCACATGAGAGCAATCCCGGCCAATTTCTACGGTTGATGGGGTCTATGTGTAAAAATTTTGAAGTTTTTGGTGCACGAGCAAATCTGCTGGAAAAGCGTGTGGAAGGTTCGTGACGTTCCTACGATATTTGGCGACACTAAAATGAGCGATTTCCCAGCTCCAGGGAATTCGGAGCGAGAGAAACGAGGCCCCGTAACGCACATGAGAGCAATCCCGGCCAATTTCTACCGTTTGATGGGGTCTATGTGTGCTGGAAAAGCGTGTGGAAGTTTCGTGACGTTCGGACGATATTTGGCGACACTATAATGAGCGATTTCCCAGCTTCAGGGAATTCGGAGCGAGAGAAACGAGGCCCCGTAACTCACATGAGAGCAATCCCGGCCAATTTCTACCGTTTGATGGGGTCTATGTGTAAAAATTTTGAAGTTTTTTGGTGCACGAGCAAATCTGCTGGAAAAGCGTGTGGAAGGTTCGTGACGTTCCTACGATATTTGGCGACACTAAAATGAGCGATTTCCCAGCTCCAGGGAATTCGGAGCGAGGAGAAACGAGGCCCCGTAACGCACATGAGAGCAATCCCGGCCAATTTCTACCGTTTGATGGGGTCTATGTGTGCTGGAAAGCGTGTGGAAGTTTCGTGACGTTCGGACGATATTTGGCGACACTATAATGAGCGTTTTGCCAGCTCCAGGGAATTCGGAGCGAGAGAACGAGGCCCCGTAACGCAACATGAGAGCAATCCCGGCCAATTTCTACCGTTTGATGGGGTCTATGTGTGCTGGAAAAGCGTGTGGAAGTTTCGTGACGTTCGGACGATATTTGGCGACACTATAATGAGCGTTTTGCCAGCTCCAGGGAATTCGTGAGCGAGAGAAACGAGGCCCGTAACGCACATGAGAGCAATCCCGGCCAATTTCTACCGTTTTATGGGTCTATGTGTGCTGGAAAGCGTGTTGTGGAAGTTTCGTGACGTTCGGACGATATTTGGCGACACTATAATGAGCGTTTTGCCAGCTCCAGGGAATTCGGAGCGAGAGAAACGAGGCCCCGTAACGCACATGAGAGCAATCCCGGCCAATTTCTACCGTTTGATGGGGTCTATGTGTAAAAATTTTGACGTTTTTTGGTGCACGAGCAAATCTGCTGGAAAAGCGTGTGGAAGGTTCGTGACGTTCGTACGATATTTGGCGACACAAAAAATTGCGATTTCCCAGCTTCAGGGAATTCGGAGCGAGAGAAACGAGGCCCCGTAACTCACCATGAGAGCAATCCCGGCCAATTTCTACCGTTTGATGGGGTCTGTGTTGTAAAATTTTGACCTTTTTTTGGTGCACGAGAAAATCTGCTGGAAAGGCGTGTGGAAGGTTTCGTGACGTTCGGACGATATTTGGCGACACTATAATGAGCGATTTCCCAGCTTCAGGGAATTCGGAGCGAGAGAAAACGAGGCCCCGTAACTCACATGAGAGCAATCCCGGCCAATTTCTACCGTTTGATGGGGTCTGTGTGTAAAAATTTTGACTTTTTTTTGGTGCACGAGCAAATCTGCTGGAAAGGCGGTGTGGAAGTTTCGTGACGTTCGGAACGATATTTGGCGACACTATAATGAGCGTTTTGCCAGCTCCAGGGAATTCGGAGCGAGAGAAACGAGGCCCCGTAACGCACATGAGAGCAATCCCGGCCAATTTCTACCGTTTGATGGGGTCTATGTGTAAAAATTTTGACTTTTTTTGGTGCACGAGCAAATCTGCTGGAAAGGCGTGTGAAGTTTCGTGACGTTCGGACCATATTTGGCGACAATAAAATGAGCGTTTTGCCAGCTCCAGGGAATTCGGAGCGAAAGAAAACGATGCTCCGTACCGCACATGAGAGCAATCCCGGCCAATTCTCTACCGTTTGATGGGGTCTGTGTGTAAAAATTTTGACTTTTTTTGGTGCCACGAGAAAATCTGCTGGAAAAGCGTGTGGAAGGTTCGTGACGTTCGTACGATATTTGGCGACACAAAAATTGCGATTTCCCAGCTTCAGGGAATTCGGAGCGAGAGAAACGATGCTCCGTAACGCACATGAGAGCAATCCCGGCCAATTTCTACCGTTTGATGGGGTCTATGTGTGCTGGAAAAGCGTGTGGAAGTTTCGTGACGTTCGGACGATATTTGGCGACACTATAATGAGCGTTTTGCCAGCTCCAGGGAATTCGGAGCGAGAGAAACGAGGCCCCGTAACGCACATGAGAGCAATCCCGGCCAATTTCTACCGTTTGATGGGGTCTATGTGTAAAAATTTTGACTTTTTTTGGTACACGAGCAAATCTGCTGGAAAGGCGTGTGGAAGTTTCGTGACGTTCGGACCATATTTGGCGACACTAAAATGAGCGTTTTGCCAGCTCCAGGGAATTCGGAGCGAAAGAAACGATGCTCCGTAACGCACATGAGAGCAATCCCGGCCAATTTCTACCGTTTGATGGGGTCTGTGTGTAAAAATTTTGACTTTTTTTGGTGCACGAGCAAATCTGCTGGAAAGGCGTGTGGAAGTTTCGTGACGTTCGGACGATATTTGGCGACACAAAAAATTGCGATTTCCCAGCTTCAGGGAATTTGGAGCGAGAGAAACGAGGCCCCGTAACTCACATGAGAGCAATCCCGGCCAATTTCTACCGTTTGATGGGGTCTATGTGTAAAAATTTTGACTTTTTTTGGTGCACGAGCAAATCTGCTGGAAAGGCGTGTGGAAGTTTCGTGACGTTCGGACCATATTTGGCGACACTAAAATGAGCGTTTTGCCAGCTCCAGGGAATTCGGAGCGAAAGAAACGATGCTCCGTAACGCACATGAGAGCAATCCCGGCCAATTTCTACCGTTTGATGGGGTCTGTGTGTAAAAATTTTGACTTTTTTTGGTGCACGAGCAAATCTGCTGGAAAGGCGTGTGGAAGTTTCGTGACGTTCGGACGATATTTGGCGACACAAAAAATTGCGATTTCCCAGCTTCAGGGAATTTGGAGCGAGAGAAACGAGGCCCCGTAACTCACATGAGAGCAATCCCGGCCAATTTCTACCGTTTGATGGGGTCTATGTGTGCTGGAAAAGCGTGTGGAAGTTTCGTGACGTTCGGACGATATTTGGCGACACTATAATGAGCGTTTTGCCAGCTCCAGGGAATTCGGAGCGAGAGAAACGAGGCCCCGTAACGCACATGAGAGCAATCCCGGCCAATTTCTACCGTTTTATGGGGTCTATGTGTGCTGGAAAAGCGTGTGGAAGTTTCGTGACGTTCGGACGATATTTGGCGACACTATAATGAGCGTTTTGCCAGCTCCAGGGAATTCGGAGCGAGAGAAACGAGGCCCCGTAACGCACATGAGAGCAATCCCGGCCAATTTCTACCGTTTGATGGGGTCTATGTGTAAAAATTTTGACGTTTTTTGGTGCACGAGCAAATCTGCTGGAAAAGCGTGTGGAAGGTTCGTGACGTTCGTACGATATTTGGCGACACAAAAAATTGCGATTTCCCAGCTTCAGGGAATTCGGAGCGAGAGAAACGAGGCCCCGTAACTCACATGAGAGCAATCCCGGCCAATTTCTACCGTTTGATGGGGTCTGTGTGTAAAAATTTTGACTTTTTTTGGTGCACGAGAAAATCTGCTGGAAAGGCGTGTGGAAGTTTCGTGACGTTCGGACGATATTTGGCGACACTATAATGAGCGTTTTGCCAGCTTCAGGGAATTCGGAGCGAGAGAAACGAGGCCCCGTAACGCACATGAGAGCAATCCCGGCCAATTTCTACCGTTTGATGGGGTCTATGTGTAAAAATTTTGACTTTTTTTGGTGCACGAGCAAATCTGCTGGAAAGGCGTGTGGAAGTTTCGTGACGTTCGGACCATATTTGGCGACAATAAAATGAGCGTTTTGCCAGCTCCAGGGAATTCGGAGCGAAAGAAACGATGCTCCGTAACGCACATGAGAGCAATCCCGGCCAATTTCTACCGTTTGATGGGGTCTGTGTGTAAAAATTTTGACTTTTTTTGGTGCACGAGAAAATCTGCTGGAAAAGCGTGTGGAAGGTTCGTGACGTTCGTACGATATTTGGCGACACAAAAAATTGCGATTTCCCAGCTTCAGGGAATTCGGAGCGAGAGAAACGATGCTCCGTAACGCACATGAGAGCAATCCCGGCCAATTTCTACCGTTTGATGGGGTCTATGTGTGCTGGAAAAGCGTGTGGAAGTTTCGTGACGTTCGGACGATATTTGGCGACACTATAATGAGCGTTTTGCCAGCTCCAGGGAATTCGGAGCGAGAGAAACGAGGCCCCGTAACGCACATGAGAGCAATCCCGGCCAATTTCTACCGTTTGATGGGGTCTATGTGTAAAAATTTTGACTTTTTTTGGTACACGAGCAAATCTGCTGGAAAGGCGTGTGGAAGTTTCGTGACGTTCGGACCATATTTGGCGACACTATAATGAGCGTTTTGCCAGCTCCAGGGAATTCGGAGCGAGAGAAACGAGGCCCCGTAACGCACATGAGAGCAATCCCGGCCAATTTCTACCGTTTGATGGGGTCTATGTGTGCTGGAAAAGCGTGTGGAAGTTTCGTGACGTTCCGACGATATTTGGCGACACTATAATGAGCGATTTCCCAGCTTCAGGGAATTCGGAGCGAGAGAAACGAGGCCCCGTAACTCACATGAGAGCAATCCCGGCCAATTTCTACCGTTTGATGGGGTCTATGTGTAAAAATTTTGAAGTTTTTTGGTGCACGAGCAAATCTGCTGGAAAAGCGTGTGGAAGGTTCGTGACGTTCCTACGATATTTGGCGACACTAAAATGAGCGATTTCCCAGCTCCAGGGAATTCGGAGCGAGAGAAACGAGGCCCCGTAACGCACATGAGAGCAATCCA
>NW_026891993.1:0-17760 GCF_015708825.2 Lethenteron reissneri
CTCAGAGGCAAGCGAGGGAGAGGCGAGGTGGAAATGGCGAGAACAGAGCACACGGCCACGTGTGACAAGCACTCGGCCTTTGTGCTTTGCGCACGGAAAATCCGTCAGCAGCAGCAGCTGAAGGAGAACTGCGCTGTTGTTCCGCTCGGCTCAGGTGGCCACCGTTGACGCCCATTGACAGCAGCGGCGGTGCCGCCAGAGACAACCTGCGGCCCCGTTTCGTCCTCGCTGGGACTCATCGGCACAGGGGAGCCACCGATGCTCGCTGCCGCAAAGGCGTTTCGCGGAGTTCTGGATTCCGTCACGGTGGGGGTTTTTCTCGTCAGTCAATGGTGCGACTAATAGGATCGGAGCGGATCCTTGCGGGCGACTCTTGTGGTTGCTCGCCTTAAGCGCTCTATTGGTTGGCATCATGAGACGCGGGGGAGGGGGGGGGGGGTGGGGGGGGCTGGAGATGATTTCCTGCTGTGCATCTTTCAGTGGTGTTTGTCGCATTGTTCCCGCGTGCTGTTCAGCACGAGGTCCGACGTTTTGCTCCGCGCGCTGGGAGCCGTTCCCCAGTGTGAGTTCCCGAATTAGAAAGTTATTTAAAGAAAGAAAGTCATCACGCACCACGCATGGATTCTAATTAGTGACGAATGACGAAACGTCTCAAGCTCGCGCGGCGAGGTGACGTCACGCCACTGTGACGCGCGACGTCGTGATGTGACGGAGCAAAATGGCCGAATTTCGAGCGTCTGTTTTTTTTTATTTCTCTCGTCCGACGAATCGTGACAATTCGTCGAATTGTGAGGGTTGCGGTGGTGGAATGGGGGAGGGAGGGGGGTCAAAGGGGGAGGAGGAGGGGGGCAGTGGGGGGTGGTGGGGAGGGGAGATCCCACATCAGGTTGAGCAACTTCGTCTCTCGTCGTTGATCTCAGTCGCCCCCGGGACAAGAGCGGCGCGGGAGGCGGTCGCACGCACAACGCGCGGCCACCTCGCTGCGGAACGAGGCGCGGGTTGAAATCGGATCGCCTGGAAATCACCCCTCTGCGTGTCGCCTCATTGCGTCGCTTATTAATTGATTGACTTGACACCCAGCCAGACACCCAGCCGGACACTCAGACAACCAGAGAGTCAGACACTCAGACACCCAGCCAGACACCCAGCCAGGCACTCAGACATTCAGACACACAGACGCTCAGACACTCAGACGCTCAGACAGGCATGGTGTCCCTGGTGGGAGCGGTAGTGTCGTGGTTAGCGCACTGCGCTACGAACCTGACAACCCGAGTTCGATTCCCGCTCACGGTTAAACACCAATGACGATGATCTGAATCGGTCCTAGGCCTCCCCTGGTCGACTCAGCCTCAAATGAGTATTCGGTGCGGTGTGTAAACATCGCCACTGGGGAGACAAAGGCGGCCCAGCGTGGTCTTGACCACCCACGCCCTCGTCAGCCATGCCGGCCTTCACAAGTGCTACTCGCTCACAGCACTTGCCCCAACAGTCTGTGCAGGCTATGTGGGGGATCTTTGCCTTTGGTGTCCCTGGTGGCCGCGTCGTCACAACCCGACCTCCACACTCGTCGTCACACACCGCGTCCACCCTTCTCTCTCCCCGAGTCGTCACACACCCGTCCACCCTTCTCTATCCCCGAGTCGTCACACACCGCGTCCACCCTTCTCTATCCCCGAGTCGTCACACACCGCGTCCACCCTTCTCTATCCCCGAGTCGTCACACACCGCGTCCACCCTTCTCTATCCCGAGTCGTCACATGCCGCGTCCACCCTTCTCTATCCCGAGTCGTCACACACCGCGTCCACCCTTCTCTATCGCCGAGTCGTCACAAACCGCGTCCACCCTTCTCTATCCCCGAGTCGTCACACACCGCGTCCACCCTTCTCTATCCCCGATGTCCCGTGGCGACTCGTCACGTGCCACGTATCCATCCAGCGCCTCTCCCTTAAATGTTTGAGTCGTTAACACCGCGCGTGCCTGATGATCGCCAAACAGTAGCCCGACGTATTATTGTCGAGTTGTACATCACTGGTTTTTTGTTGTTGCAAATTCATACAATGTTACGGTTGCTGCTCTTTTTGTTGATCCACTGCTGGATGAGAACCCAACTCCCGGCAGGCATTGCGGGCGTGGGCGCCACTGAATCTTCACGCTGACTAATTCTGTCTCTCGGAATAAGTTACAAGAAAATATGATACGAAGAAGAAACCTAGGACTTGCGAGTGTAGCTGGTGGACCAATGCTCAGTCCAGGCTTCGTATCTCACGAATGTCGTTGCCGTGTAGAGTGAACTCACCCAGCTCACTGTGTGGCTGATTATCCCAATGGATACGAGCGACTCACTGGGTGTCAGAGGGAGGGAGCTTGCGGAAAGTGTCGCGAGAATTATTCTCAAACAAGCGGCATGACCCCGATGCCCGAATCCACTCTGCGTGACTCTCCTGATCTCTCTGTGAATGGGTTCGATCCCGACCCTGACGCCTGCTGCTGTATATTTGGTGTTTGCGGTGTCTGTCTCTCTCCCCGTGGTCGCGTGGATTTTAATCGGGTTTCTCCGGGTTTTCCCCTCCACATGCAGAATAAACATGACGCGTTTCGAGTGTTTTGCTGCTCTAAAAGTTCACGTGGTGATAACGCCACTTCGTTGAGGTCGCTTCTGAAAAATAGTTCTCTCGCTCACTGGGCCTTACCTGCATGGTCAAATAAACTAACTATAATAGTTTAAATAGAATAGTTAGTTTAAATAGAATAACTGTGCTTAACCTATTATACTAGTGCTACATGGACAAGGTTGGGAGCGGGTAATTAAGCTTCCCGTCCCAGTGTTTCAACTGCCGCGACTGGAGATCGCATTGGCGACAACGGCCGTGCAAGTCCAGGGCTCCCACCACAACCCACGAACGAGCCGCAATGCCGCGCTGGTCTCGTCGCGGTGCGTGAACCATCACCACGTGATCTCCCGTGGTGTTCCTCGCAGCAGCAGCAGCAGCTCCTGGCTGCTGCCATAGAACACAGATGGCGGCGGTCTCCGCATCACGCGGCGCTTTCCAGACGCGCTTCTGCGGCCGTCTGGAACGCCTCTTCCTGCCGATGTAAAGAAGCCACTGCGAGCTATGACACTTTTAACTGATCATCATCTCGACTGACGAACTCATTTCTTTAGAACAGTTTTTGTGTTGACTTCTTTCCCCCGCACCTCCGATGAGCACGGTTGGATACGTACGGTGCAAAAGAAATTCAACATACATACATAGACTCCCACAGAGACTCATAGACTCACACAGAGACCCATAGACTCACACAGAGATCCATAGACTCACACAGAGAGTCATAGACTTGTAATAAAGGTCATTGAAGCGACTTCTGGAATCTGGTCTTTATTCGTCTTTCATTACAGCACTCCTTCACGCTGCTGACAGACAGCGTGAGAGGGACAGAAAGAGAGACACGCACGCAGCCACGTGGCAGCCTGGACCCCCGCTCCAGCGTGGCCTCTCCCCTTCGTTCATTCCAGTTCTGATCACGTGTTGTTCGTCTCCACCCCTATTTAATACCCGGGTCACGTGGTACCTTTCCACCAATCCTGGTTAGCCTCTATGGAATATTCCAGACTCCACCGTAGGCTCCCGGGACCACGCCCCTGACTCGTCTACCCATTGGCTGTGGCTAAAGCCAGCAGAACCAATCCTCTACAAACAGCTGTCACCTTTCCATTACGTCAGGGCCACGCCCCTAGGCTTCCCCCCATTGGCTATGGACCAGGACCGGCAGAGCCAATCATCGTGACGAGTTGTAATCCGTCAACGACCCGGATATAACCTCACATTACAGACTCACACAGAGACCCATAGACTCACACAGAAACACATAGATTCACACAGAGACCCGTAGACTCACAAAGAGACCCATAGACTGACACAGAAACCCATAGACTTTCACAGACACCCATATAATGACACAGAGATCCATAGACTCACACAGAGACCCATAGACTCACACAGAGATCCATGGACTCACACAGACACCCATAGACTCAAATAGAACCCCATCGACTCAGACAGAGACCCATAGACTCACACATAGACTCATAGACTTACACAGAGACCCATAGACTCTCACAGATACCCATATAATGACACAGAGATCCATAGACTCACACAGAGACCCATAGACTCACACAGAGATCCATGGACTCACACAGAGACCCATAGACTCAAATAGAACCCCATCGACACACACATAGACCCATAGACTCATAGACTCACACAGAGATCCATCGACTCACACAGAGACCCATAAACTCACACATATAAACCCATAGATTCACACAGAGACCCATAAACTCACACAGAGACGCACAGACTCACACAGAGACGCATAGACTCACACAGAGACCCATAGACTCACACAGATACCCATAGACTCACACAGAGACCCATAGACTCACACAGAGACCCATAGACTCACACAGAGACCCATAGATTCACACAGAGACCCATAGACTTACACAGAAACCAATAGACTCACACAGAGACCCATAGACTCACACAGAGACCCATAGACTGACACAGAAACCCATAGACTCACACAGAGACCCATAGACTCACACAGAGACCCATAGACTGACACAGAAACCCATAGACTCACAGAGAGATCCATCGACTCACACAGAGATCCATAGACAAATAGAGCCCCATCGACTCACACAGAGACCCATATACTCACACAGAGATCCATACAAATAGACCCATAGACTCACACAGAGACCCATAAACTCGCACAGAGACCCATAGACTCTCAGAGAGACCCAAAGACTCACACAGAGACCCATAGACTCACATAGAGATCCATAGATTCACACAGAGACACAGACTCACACAGAGACGTACAGACTCACACAGAGACCCATAGACTCACATAGAGACCCATAGACGTCAATCACGTTGCACTGCGCCTCTTGAGCTGTCGAGGCGTTGTCCTTGTTACCGAAGTCGAAAACCCCCACAAATCTCTCCTTCTTATTGTTGTTGGTTGCCGACTCCTGACCCTGGAGAATACGAACCCCGCACGCGAGGGGAGGGGGTGCAGAGAGGGGGGGGGGTCGCCTTTGTTCAGGTAGACACAAACACTCCATCTGTGACCTTTGTTCAGGTAGACACAAACACTCCATCTGTGACCTTTGTTCAGTTAGACACAAACACTCCATCTGTGACTTTTGTACAGGTAGACACAAACACTCCATCTGTGACCTTTGTTCAGGTAGACACAAACGCTCCATCTGTGACATTTGTTCATGTAGACACAAACACTCTATCTGTGACCTTTGTTCAGGTAGACACAAACACTCCATCTTGACCTTTGTTCAGGTAGACACAAACACTCCATCTGTGACCTTTGTTCTGGTAGACACAAACACTCCATCTGTGACTTTGTTCAGGTAGACACAAACACTCCATCTGTGACCTTTGTTCAGGTAGACACAAACACTCCATCTGTGACCTTTGTTCAGGTAGACACAAACACTCCATCTGTGACCTTTGTTCAGGTAGACACAAACACTCCATCTTTCACCTTTGTTCAGGTAGACACAAACACTCCATCTGTGACCTTTGTTCAGGTAGACACAAACACTCCATCTGTGACCTTTGTTCAGTTAGACACAAACACTCCATCTGTGACTTTTGTTCAGGTAGACACAAACACTCCATCTGTGACCTTTGTTCAGGTAGACACAAACGCTCCATCTGTGACATTTGTTCATGTAGACACAAACACTCCATCTGTGACATTTGTTCATGTAGACACAAACACTCCATCTGTGACCTTTGTTCAGGTAGACACAAACACTCCATCTTTGACCTTTGTTCAGGTAGACACAAACACTCCATCTTTGACCTTTGTTCAGGTAGATACAAACACTCCATCTGTGACCTTTTTGAGTACGGCGATGCTTCATTCTATTGTTAGACAACTTTGTTGATTGCGCCAAGATCGCTTTCGCGTTGAGCCCTGCTGAATACACGGCGCATCATCGCCACGTGATCCCTCGGTCGCGTTGCCGACGCCGCAGTGTGCCGTCAACCCCTCGCCCTGGGTGTCTCCCCGGCAGTGTCCCCCCCCCCCTGGGTGTGCCCCCCCCCCCGGGTGTCACCCCGCCACACGCACGCGGCTCGCCCGGCACCTGCAGCTTTCCTTTGTCCGTCGGGTCGTCAACAACAAAACCAGACGCAACGTCGCCTATTCAAGACCTTTACCATTGCAAACATCGTGCGGCACCGAAGATGAACAGTGTCATTGCCCACGACGCTCGAGGCTTGGAAACGCCGCCGCCGCCGCCGAGTCGAACGCGAGACGAGGCGGCGGGTAATTTGAGAGTTGCGTGTCGGCGGCGAGCGGTGGCGCCGTGGTTAGCGCGCCGCGTTACGATCGCGGCGACCCCGGTTTGATTCCCGCTCACGGACAACAATAGTGGCGGTCCGGTCCTGGTGGGCCTCCCCTGGGTCGACTCGGCATTAAATGCTGTACAAGAGGATGAGGAGCTGAGTGGACTTGCCGTTGACCGGCACCAGCGGTGTCAAGATCGGTCTCTGTGGAAGAGGCTCCTGAAGGACGATACTGGGCAGTTGGAGGCAGTCGCCCTCCAACAACAACGGAGGGCAGAGGAGTGACGCTCACAACAACGGGCGGATCACCAGGCGGATAAAACGCAACGAGTAGGCACAGTAGGGAGCTTAGCCGGTGCGTCTGTTCGTCATCCTATGGCACCTGCTTCTGTTCCGTGGCTTCCTGCCAACGAGCTTTCAACACTTGACGTGACCTCAAGGTGCACGTAGACTGGCACAAGCGCTGTAGTGTTGTCATCGCCACATATCGCGTTGGGAAGCGGTAGCGCAGTGGTTGGTGAGCGAACTACGCTACGAACCCGGCGATCCGACTGCAGCACTGGGGAGACGAAGGCGGCCGGGTGTGGTGCTGTCTGCCCACAACCACCCCCCGCCATCTGCCGCGACGACCTTCACAGGTCCTCGCTTCACAGCACTTGCCCCAACAGCCTGTGAGAGGCTACTCGGCGGAGCTTTGCCTTTGTCTGCGTGCGTTCGCAGGCAAAAAAAAACAGCTGCGGGCTGAATGCGTTGCGCTGCCGAAACTCGCCGTTTTGAAGCTGCCGTCCCCGGTGCCAGTTAACGATGCCCCGCCCCTCCCCCCTTCCACCCCCCCCCCCCATTCCACTCCACCCGCCCCCCACTTTCCCGCATGTAAATTTAGCTTCGCTTAGATATCGCGCTGTAATAGGCGTCTCGTGGCACGCAATGCTTTAACTCCTCTCCCTCCAGCAGGGAGACACGGCGGGTCCCCTCCCGCCCAGCACACGTGGGCAGGGTGGCACCTGTACGTGGGTCACGTGGGCAGGGTGGCACCTGTACGTGGGTCACGTGGGCAGGGTGGCACCTGTACGTGGGTCACGTGGGCAGGGTGGCACCTGTACGTGGGTCACGTGGGCAGGGTGGCACCTGTACGTGGGTCACGTGGGCAGGGTGGCACCTGTACGTGGGTCACGTGGGCAGGGTGGCACCTGTACGTGGGTCACGTGGGCAGGGTGGCACCTGTACGTGGGTCACGTGGGCAGGGTGGCACCTGTACGTGGGTCACGTGGGCAGGGTGGCACCTGTACGTGGGTCACGTGGGCAGGGTGGCACCTGTACGTGGGTCACGTGGGCAGGGTGGCACCTGTACGTGGGTCACGTGGGCAGGGTGGCACCTGTACGTGGGTCACGTGGGCAGGGTGGCACCTGTACGTGGGTCACGTGGGCAGGGTGGCACCTGTACGTGGGTCACGTGGGCAGGGTGGCACCTGTACGTGGGTCACGTGGGCAGGGTGGCACCTGTACGTGGGTCACGTGGGCAGGGTGGCATCTGTACGTGGGTCACGTGGGCAGGGTGGCACCTGTACGTGGGTCACGTGGGCAGGGTGGCACCTGTACGTGGGTCACGTGGGCAGGGTGGCATCTGTACGTGGGTCACGTGGGCAGGGTGGCACCTGTACGTGGGTCACGTGGGCAGGGTGGCATCTGTACGTGGGTCACGTGGGCAGGGTGGCATCTGTACGTGGGTCACGTGGGCAGGGTGGCACCTGTACGTGGGTCACGTGGGCAGGGTGGCACCTGTACGTGGGTTACCTGGGCAGGGTGGCACCTGTACGTGGGTCACGTGGGCAGGGTGGCACCTGTACGTGGGTCACGTGGGCAGGATGGCACCTGTAAGTGAGTCACGTGGGCAGGGTGGTACCTGTACGTGGGTCACGTGGGCAGGGTGGCACCTGTACGTGGGTCACGTGGGCAGGGTGGTACCTGTACGTGGGTCACGTGGGCAGGGTTGCACCCATGCACTTCTTCTTGTGTATGGGAGGAGAGTCAATCCGCAGTTTTTCTGTGTTCACGTGGAGGTGACTGAGTGAGCCTGAGGGCGGCTCGTGGTGAACAACTTTAATGCTTCTGCCGGCGAATGGTCGAGCTGTAGACTCACATTGAGAATCACAGACTCACAACGAGATCCATAGGCTCGCATAGAGACTCATAGATTCACGAAGAGATCCAAAGGCTAACAAGACCCATAGACTCATCTGGACACCCACAGGCTCACATACTGTAACACCCATAGACTTACAGAGACCCATAGACACACAGAGAGACCCACAGACACACACAGGTATCTACAGACACGTACAGAAACCCGCAGAGACCTACAGTCACGCACATCGATCTACAGACACACACAGAGACCTACAGACACGCACATAGATCTACAGACACACACAGAGACCTACAGACACGCGGAACGAAGTTCTTCCTCCTTCCCCTCCTTATCCGGTACTGATCTCGTGCACGATCCAGATCTCGTGCACGATCCAGATCTCGTGCACGGTCCAGATCTCGTGCATGATCCAGATCTCGTGCACGGTCCAGATCTCGTGCACGGTCCAGATCTCGTGCATGGGCCAGATCTCGTGTCTGGTCCAGATCTCGTGCACGGTCCAGATCTCGTGCATGGTCCAGATCTCGAGCATGATCCAGATCTCGTGCATGGTCCAGATCTCGTGCACGGTCCAGATCTCGTGCACGGTCCAGATCTACTAGGGGGTGGGGGAGGGATCATTAATGAGTCCCCCCAGTATTTTTCCCCCCATTTCAAGCGCTGTGTTACTCTACATGAGACGCCCTGAATTTGTCTTCAGTATGCAGTGCTCACTTCTTTGGGTAACTTTCATTCTCACTGGCAGCAAGCAGGTGCGACTGACATGTGTATGACACGTCATGTATGAGCAAGGTAGAAAAAACCCCAGCATGACTTGAGAATTGTGGTGGAGGATTGTCAATTGTTGAGTGGGGGCGGGGCCGTGATGGAGGGGGCGGGGCTGACAGGAGATGGGCGGAGCCAACAAGAAAGATTAAATGTCCAAATGATGACGCACCACGTCGTTGAGCGGCGAACATTTGTGGCCAAGTCGCTTCTGAGAAGGAAGTTAATACCTCAGTGGGCTTTGTCTCGTAGGTTGGGGGGGGGCGGATGGTTCAGTTTTGTCTGTATGTGTTTAGGTGATTTGTTGACCTTGTTTGTACTTGCCACTCCTATCGTGTGTTTGTGTTGTTTGTTGTTGTAATGTTCGTACCCCGTGTCCCGACTGGACATCTGTGAAAAAGAGCTTCATAGCTCATCAGATTCCTCCACTATAAATACAGATTCTGATTCTGATTAGTGTCGCCTGTAGGACGGGTCGCTGTCTAATTACGCCGTTACAGCAAGTCGTGGCGGAGGCTAGGAGATGTTAACTACCTCGCCTGGTGTGCAGGAGGTCGTGGGTTCGATCCCGACCTCGACGCTGCTGCTGTGTACTTGGAGTTTGCATCTCTCTCTCTTCCCTGTGTTCGCGTGGATTTTTCTCCGGGTTCTTTGGGTTTTCCCTCCACAATAATAATCAACGTCACACGTTTATAGCATTTGGCTACTGCTATACATGTCCACGTGATAAGCCACTTTGTTGAGCTCTCATTTGTCATAGCCAGGTGGCTTCTGAAAAAGAGCTTTATAGTGTGGCCTTACCTTGGACGAAGTAAACATAAATTGTACTTGGCTTGTGCCGAACCAATTGCTGCTGAAATGATGCACTCCCTGAAGGCTGTAAAGGCTGCTTGCGTTGTTTTGATGCGGAGAGACGGGACTCGAGATGGACACATGCTCTCACTTGTGCCATTTGCTAACGCCATCGCCGTGCATGCAGCAGTTGCGCGCGGCAAACCACCAACACAAAAACACCAAAACCACCAACACAAAAAACACCAAAACCACCAACACCACCAACGCCAAAACCACCAACACCACCAACACCACCAACGCCAACACCACCAACACCACCAACACCACCAACGCCAAAACCAGCTCCATGGACGCCGCCGCCGCCCACTGTGCGGGAGCCGCTCGCTCAGTCAGCAACCCGGGGGAGGGGGGGGCAGTGCCGGGCGAAGCTCGTGCGGGGCCTGTAGCATGATGTTATAAAGGGGCCATTAATAAATAAAACACTTTGTTTTTTAAAGACAATTTTTACTTTCACGTGCTATACAGCTATATAATACCACAAAGCGTTCATTTTAAACAGCCAGTCGTTCAGAAAAGTTTAAGGTGGTATAGTACTATAGTAATAGAGCAACTGCAGAATCACTGAACCGGAATTGATATCTTGAAAGCATTTAGCGCGGAGCCCTTGCAAGTGCGGGGCCCGTAGCTACTACACTAGTAGCTACTACACATGTGTAGCTACTACACATGTAGCATGTAGCTACTACCCATGTCGCAACTACACATGTGGCTACTTTTGCTACGAGGATGAATCGGCACTGGGTGGGGCACGTCCTCGCTTTTTCGCTATCTTGGTCTCAAGCCGCTTTGTGTTGTTCTCTCGTTTGTTGATGTGACTCGCTGACCCCCGCGCCCCTACTGGACAGTCTCCTCCCCCACCCCTCCTCCTCCTCCTGTCGAAACCAAGATTCTGATTCTCACGCAGCAAAACACACATCTCGTCCTTCGGGCTGTGGCTACGGGCTGCACGTCACACGCTGCGGCCCCGCGCTGTGGCCGGGTTCGGGTGTTCAGCGAGGGATGACACCACACGTGGCTGAGCTTGGCTTGCCCCCCCCCTCCATCCCCCGACTGTGTCCGCCGTATCGCGTCTCCCTTTCACGCCGGCTTCTTCGGAAAGGCAAACGGCGCGACGCCAACCGGTCTAACCCCCTTGCGGCAGCGCTCCTCATTGCAAGGCCACCACAGGGCCACTGGCGGCCCTTTGGTGGCCTCTAGCACGGCCCCCGAAGGTGCCGCGCCCCGACAATACACAACACGTGGCAGAAGAACACCCACATCATCATCGCGCTGCTGTCAAAGCCAACAACGGTTGCAAATGTGTGGCGGCCCTCACACTGATGATGTCTCGTCGGCGAAAGTGGGCCCCCTCTGAAATGTGATGAAGGACACTGCCCCGACAGGGCTTCAACAACGGCAAACACAGCCCATGGTGGAATCCGACGCACAACAGCCCGGCTGGCTGGTGATCACCAACTCACCGTAGTCGCCTCCCTATCGATCTTATATCGCGACTGCCATGGTTGCCGTTCCCAGGAACTTCACTGTATCAATTCCTTCACCCCATGCTTCTTCAAACCCATCCATACATGTGTTTAACCACCACCACAACACTGCAGGTCACAACAACACACCCAACCACCACTCACCCAATCACTCACCACACTGCAGGTCACAACAACACACCCACCCACTCACCCAATCACTCACCACACTGCAGGTCACAACAACACACCCACTCACCCAATCACTCACCACACTGCAGGTCACAACAACACACCCACCCACCCACTCACCACACTGCATGTTACCTCTCACTCCTCCCTCTGCTTCGTCCCCTGCCCTGCTCCGCCGTGGAATCTCCTTCCCACCACCACCACCATCACGACCACCACCACCACCATCACGACCACCACCACCACCACCGCCACCACCACCACGACCACCACCACCACCACCATCACGACCACCACCACCACCACCACCACCACCACACACCACCACCACCACCGACCACCACCACCATCACGACCACCACCACCACCATCACGACACCACCACCATCACGACCACCACCACCACCATCACGACCACCACCACCACCATCACGACCACCACCACCACCATCACGACACCACCACCACCACCGCCACCACCATCACGACCATCGTCTCGATCCGCGCCGAGCTCTCACAAGAACGACTGCGCTCAATGCAAGCGACGCCGCTCGACTCGTACCTATTCACACCCTCGATGGTGCCGCTTGTTGCTCGCGCTCGGCGTCTTTTGAGCCTTGGGCTTGGCAACTGCGGCACGTGAACTCCCCCCCCCCCAGGGGGGATGGGAGAGGGGGGGGGGCTCCTCGCCCGCCTCCCGTCGCGGTTTGTTTATCCGCGGGCCTCGTGCCGAGCTCCCCGCGGCTCCTCCTGCCGCGCGCATTCAGGATGGAGCTGTTATCTTGTTCGTCGTAGCCCGATCTGACACCCCCGCTCCCTACAGCCCCCCCCTCCACCCCCCCCCCCACAGCCCCCCCCCCCCCCCGCTACCTCCCACCACCTCAAGATGCGCTCGGCTCTGTCCGAGGTTGAATCGTTCTTTTTTCGCTTCACTCCGCCGTTCGTTCAATCTATCAAGTGCAGCCACCCAGGCTCAGTAGGGGAGGGGGCAGGGGAGAGGTGGGTGGGGGGGCTGGAAGGGGGCATCTCCTCCGCCTCCCCCGGAATTTATATGCAGCAATCAACAAATGTGTGGGTGCAACATCGAGCAGCGGTGGCGATGGGCGGGAAGAGCCGAATGCACGATGGTCCGAGGCAGGTCGCGTCGTTACCCGCCGCTCTGTTTGGCCTTTCATCATCTTCATCATCATCTTCATCATCATCAGCAACATGAGCAGCCGTGCTCTGTCCACTGCCTCCCCAGGCAGTCACCATCGTGCCAGGTGGCGGTGGCGGTAGTGGTGGTGGTGGCTACGCTGCTGCCGCTGCTGCTGCTGCTGCTGCACGTGGCCGCTGACTACGATCACCCGGCGCAGTGGAGGCAGCAGCAACAGCGGGGGTGGGTGGGTGGATCACGCGAATGTTGTGAAACTCAACAACTTTATTTTAATATATTTAGATTTTAAGGAAATGAAGAGATGTGTTGACGCGTCATGGTGCTGTGGCCCTCTGGTGGAAGATTTGTGCCGGAAAGGCGCCGCGTGTTGACCAAAATCAAATTGGGGTCGATTACTCGGCTCTCTTTTTTATATAATATATAAACTAAAAACCAATACGTTGTTATTGAGGTACGCGCAGACAAGTCCGGTACAAAGCGCCGGGGGTGTCAGGGAGGGCAAGGAAGGGGGGGGGGGGCAGAAAGCGGCGGGGGGGGGGGGAAGGGGGAGGCTTTCCAGCACTTGCACAGATCTCGGGGATGGCGACACGAAACACTCGGCGGTGCTCAGCCAGAGCGGCGGGGGACGTCCTCCGGCTTGGGGGGAGAATGTTGACGAGGGGGGCGAGGGGGGAGAGGGGGGAAACAGTCGCCAACATTCTGGGGGTAGATCGAGTGCGGCGACTCGCCACTGCTCCCAAATCCTGCCTCCCGAAGGTGAGAAATCACTCCCACAAGCCGTGGCGCGGCTGACGATGATGGTGTCACGAAGCCCCGGCCATCGCCACCTCCCGTCCAGTGGCACACGTGGGAACAAGGACTGAACAAGTTTGTTCGTTCCCCCCCCCCGCCCAACTCTGTCCATGTTGCCCACTTCGGCTCGCCGAGCAATGGAACCCATGATCGGTCGAGTGAGCGATCGATTGCTCAGATAATTGGAGGGTCCCGGCTCGATTCTCCAGTCGCAGCTTCGAGTTCATACTGACGGCTTCACCGGCAGTCAACTTCACTCGAGATCGAGACGTCATCGTGACCAAAAGCCGCTGACGCCACCGCTGCACCTCTCACTACCAACGCGTCCCACCCCCACCCCCAGATCCCGCATCTGCATTTGCACAGATGAACCGCGACGTGCGAGGATCTACCCCTGACCGGTCTCTTCCCACCATCTACCCTTAGACTCGCATAGAGACCCACACACTCGCGGTGACCCACAGATTCGTGGTGACCCACAGACTCGCGGTGACCCACAGACTCGCACAGTGATCCATACATCAGCCCTAACAGGGTCCCCACCATCTACCCTTAGACTCGCATAGAGACCCACACACTCGCGGTGACCCACAGATTCGCGGTGACCCACAGACTCGCGGTGACCCACACTCGCACAGTGATCCATACATCAGCCCTAACAGGGTCCCCACCATCTACCCTTAGACTCACGGTGACCCACAGACTCGCGGTGACCCACAGACTCGCGGTGACCCACAGACTCGCACAGTGATCCATACATCAGCCCTAACAGGACCCCCACCATTTGGCCTTAGGTCTTCTATATCCCTTGGTCTCTGGACTCGTGGAGACCACTCGAATGCTTCTGTTATTAATGGCTCTGGTGTTCTGGGCCAAAGACATCAATACCAGCCCGGGTAACGATTCATTCCCCTCTGGCCCCTGCGCTGGGATCTGATGATTTTTTACGAGTGTGTGTGGTTGCAATTCAATTCGAGAAAAGATTGTTTTTTTTTATCTGAAATAAATAACCCCTCATTGCCAGATACGTCTCTCCTCATAAAAAATGTTTTCTACACATTCCATCAGCTGCCACGGTCTTCCGGGAGTGCATCTGAGAAGCCGCATTGGTTCAATACAGGAACATCATCATTATCAGATGCAGGCTTGCTTCAACCAAATGCTGTGGAACTGCCCTCTGTGTATTGGCAGGGAATGTATTCGTGTGAAATGGGTAGAGCCCATTGAACCATTGCTGCTGATAAAATGTTGTGGGTGTCTCTTGTTCACACCTAGTCACGTGGTGTCCCTTGTTCACACCTAGTCACGTGGTGTCTCTTGTTCACACCTAGTCACGTGGCGTCTCTTGTTCACACCTAGTCACGTGGTGCCTCTTGTTCACACCTAGACACGTGGTGTCTCTTGTTCACACCTAGTCACGTGGCGTCTCTTGTTCACACCTAGTCACGTGGTGCCTCTTGTTCACACCTAGTCACGTGGCGTCTCTTGTTCACACCTAGTCACGTGGTGCCCCTTGTTCACACCTAGTCACGTGGTGCCTCTTGTTCACACCTAGTCACGTGGTGTCTCTTGTTCACACCTAGTCACGTGGCGTCTCTTGTTCACACCTAGTCACGTGGTGCCCCTTGTTCACACCTAGTCACGTGGTGTCCCTTGTTCACACCTAGACACGTGGTGTCTCTTGTTCACAACTAGTCACGTGGTGCCTCTTGTTCACACCTAGTCACGTGGCGTCTCTTGTTCACACCTAGTCACGTGGTGCCCCTTGTTCACACCTAGTCACGTGGTGCCTCTTGTTCACACCTAGTCACGTGGTGTCTCTTGTTCACACCTAGTCACGTGGTGCCTCTTGTTCACACCTAGTCACGTGGTGTCTCTTGTTCACACCTAGTCACGTGGTGTCCCTTGTTCACACCTAGTCACGTGGTGTCTCTTGTTCACACCTAGTCACGTGGTGTCCCTTGTTCACACCTAGTCACGTGGTGTCTCTTGTTCACACCTAGTCACGTGGTGCCTCTTGTTCACACCTAGTCACGTGGTGTCTCTTGTTCACACCTAGTCACGTGGTGCCTCTTGTTCACACCTAGTCACGTGGTGTCCCTTGTTCACACCTACTCACGTGGTGTCTCTTGTTCACACCTAGTCACGTGGTGTCTCTTGTTCACACCTAGTCACGTGGTGTCTCTTGTTCACACCTAGTCACGTGGTGTCCCTTGTTCACACCTAGTCACGTGGCGTCTCTTGTTCACACCTAGTCACGTGGTGCCTCTTGTTACACCTAGTCACGTGGTGTCCCTTGTTCACACCTAGTCACGTGGTGTCTCTTGTTCACACCTAGTCACGTGGTGTCTCTTGTTCACACCTAGTCACGTGGTGCCTCTTGTTCACACCTAGTCACGTGGTGTCTCTTGTTCACACCTAGTCACGTGGTGTCCCTTGTTCACACCTAGTCACGTGGTGTCTCTTGTTCACACCTAGTCACGTGGTGCCTCTTGTTCACACCTAGTCACGTGGTGTCTCTTGTTCACACCTAGTCACGTGGTGTCCCTTGTTCACACCTAGTCACGTGGTGTCTCTTGTTCACACCTAGTCACGTGGTGTCCCTTGTTCACACCTAGTCACGTGGTGTCTCTTGTTCACACCTAGTCACGTGGTGTCCCTTGTTCACACCTAGTCACGTGGTGTCTCTTGTTCACACCTAGTCACGTGGTGTCTCTTGTTCACACCTAGTCACGTGGTGTCTCTTGTTCACACCTAGTCACGTGGCGTCTCTTGTTCACACCTAGTCACGTGGCGTCTCTTGTTCACACCTAGTCACGTGGTGCCTCTTGTTCACACCTAGTCACGTGGTGCCTCTTGTTCACACCTAGTCACGTGGCGTCTCTTGTTCACACCTAGTCACGTGGTGTCTCTTGTTCACACCTAGTCACGTGGTGTCTCTTGTTCACACCTAGTCACGTGGTGTCTCTTGTTCACACCTAGTCACGTGGTGTCTCTTGTTCACACCTAGTCACGTGGTGCCTCTTGTTCACACCTAGTCACGTGGTGCCTCTTGTTCACACCTAGTCACGTGGTGTCTCTTGTTCACACCTAGTCACGTGGTGCTCTTGTTCACACCTAGTCACGTGGTGTCTCTTGTTCACACCTAGTCACGTGGTGCCTCTTGTTCACACCTAGTCACGTGGTGTCTCTTGTTCACACCTAGTCACGTGGTGCCTCTTGTTCACACCTAGTCACGTGGTGTCTCTTGTTCACACCTAGTCACGTGGCGCCTCTTGTTCACACCTAGTCACGTGGTGCCTCTTGTTCACACCTAGTCACGTGGCGTCTCTTGTTCACACCTAGTCACGTGGCGTCTCTTGTTCACACCGTCACGTGGTGTCTCTTGTTCACACCTAGTCACGTGGCGCCTCTTGTTCACACCTAGTCACGTGGTGTCTCTTGTTCACACCTAGTCACGTGGTGTCTCTTGTTCACACCTAGTCACGTGGCGTCTCTTGTTCACACCTAGTCACGTGGTGTCTCTTGTTCACACCTAGTCACGTGGTGCCTCTTGTTCACACCTAGACACGTGGCGTCTCTTGTTCACACCTAGTCACGTGGTGTCTCTTGTTCACACCTAGTCACGTGGTGTCTCTTGTTCACACCTAGTCACGTGGCGCCTCTTGTTCACACCTAGTCACGTGGTGTCTCTTGTTCACACCTAGTCACGTGGCCCTTTTCACACCTAGTCACGTGGTGTCTCTTGTTCACACCTAGTCACGTGGTGTCCTCTTGTTCACACCTAGTCACGTGGTCTCTTGTTCACACCTAGTCACGTGGTGTCTCTTGTTCACACCTAGTCACGTGGTGCCTCTTGTTCACACCTAGTCACGTGGTCCTTGTTCACACCTAGTCACGTGGTGTCTCTTGTTCACACCTAGTCACGTGGTGCCTCTTGTTCACACCTAGTCACGTGGTCTCTTGTTCACACCTAGTCACGTGGTGCCTCTTGTTCACACCTA
>NW_026891994.1:0-26368 GCF_015708825.2 Lethenteron reissneri
ATTTGGCGACACTATAATGAGCGTTTTGCCAGCTCCAGGGAATTCGGAGCGAGAGAAACGAGGCCCCGTAACGCACATGAGAGCAATCCCGGCCAATTTCTACCGTTTGATGGGGTCTATGTGTGGAAAAGCGTGTGGAAGTTTCGTGACGTTCGGACGATATTTGGCGACACTATAATGAGCGTTTTGCCAGCTCCAGGGAATTCGGAGCGAGAGAAACGAGGCCCCGTAACGCACATGAGAGCAATCCCGGCCAATTTCTACCGTTTGATGGGGTCTGTGTGTAAAAATTTTGACTTTTTTGGTGCACGAGAAAATCTGCTGGAAAGCGTGTGGAAGGTTCGTGACGTTCGTACGATATTTGGCGACACAAAAATGTGCGATTTCCCAGCTTCAGGGAATTCGGAGCGAGAGAAACGAGGCCCCGTAACTCACATGAGAGCAATCCCGGCCAATTTCTACCGTTTGATGGGGTCTGTGTGTAAAAATTTTGACTTTTTTTGGTGCACGAGCAAATCTGCTGGAAAGGCGTGTGGAAGTTTCGTGACGTTCGGACGATATTTGGCGACAATAATGAGCGTTTTGCCAGCTCCAGGGAATTCGGAGCGAGAGAAACGAGGCCCCGTAACGCACATGAGAGCAATCCCGGCCAATTTCTACCGTTTGATGGGGTCTATGTGTAAAAATTTTGACTTTTTTGGTGCACGAGCAAATCTGCTGGAAAGGCGTGTGGAAGTTTCGTGACGTTCGGACCATATTTGGCGACACTAAAATGAGCGTTTTGCCAGCTCCAGGGAATTCGGAGCGAAAGAAACGATGCCCCGTAACGCACATGAGAGCAATCCCGGCCAATTTCTACCGTTTGATGGGGTCTGTGTAAAAATTTTGATTTTTTTGGTGCACGAGAAAATCTGCTGGAAAGCGTGTGGAAGGTTCGTGACGTTCTACGATATTTGGCGACACAAAAATTGCGATTTCCCAGCTCAGGGAATTCGGAGCGAGAGAAACGAGGCCCGTAACGCACATGAGAGCAATCCCGGCCAATTTCTACCGTTTGATGGGGTCTATGTGTAAAAATTTGACGTTTTTTGGTGCACGAGCAAATCTGCTGGAAAAGCGTGTGGAAGGTTCGTGACGTTCTACGATATTTGGCGACACTAAAATGAGCGTTTTCCCAGCTCCAGGGAATTCGGAGCGAGAGAAACGAGGCCCCGTAACGCACATGAGAGCAATCCCGGCCAATTTCTACCGTTTGATGGGGTCTATGTGTGCTGGAAAAGCGTGTGGAAGTTTCGTGACGTTCGGACGATATTTGGCGACACTATAATGAGCGTTTTGCCAGCTCAGGGAATTCGGAGCGAGAGAAACGAGGCCCCGTAACGCATGAGAGCAATCCCGGCCAATTTCTACCGTTTGATGGGGTCTATGTGTGCTGGAAAAGCGTGTGGAAGTTTCGTGACGTTCGGACGATTTTGGCGACACTAAATGAGCGTTTTGCCAGCTCCAGGGAATTCGGAGCGAGAGAAACGAGGCCCCGTAACGCACATGAGAGCAATCCCGGCCAATTTCTACCGTTTGATGGGGTCTATGTGTAAAAATTTTGACTTTTTTGGTGCACGAGCAAATCTGCTGGAAAGGCGTGTGGAAGTTTCGTGACGTTCGGACCATATTTGGCGACACTAAATGAGCGTTTGCCAGCTCCAGGGAATTCGGAGCGAGAGAAACGGCCCGTAACGCACATGAGAGCAATCCCGGCCAATTTCTACCGTTTGATGGGGTCTGTGTGTAAAAATTTTGACTTTTTTGGTGCACGAGCAAATCTGCTGGAAAAGCGTGTGGAAGGTTCGTGACGTTCCTACGATATTTGGCGACACTAAAATGAGCGATTTCCAGCTCCAGGGAATTCGGAGCGAGAGAAACGAGGCCCGTAACGCACATGAGAGCAATCCCGGCCAATTTCTACCGTTTGATGGGGTCTATGTGTGCTGGAAAAGTGTGTGGAAGTTTCGTGACGTTCGGACGATATTTGGCGACACTATAATGAGCGTTTTGCCAGCTCCAGGGAATTCGGAGCGAGAGAAACGAGGCCCCGTAACGCACATGAGAGCAATCCCGGCCAATTTCTACCGTTTGATGGGGTCTATGTGTGCTGGAAAAGCGTGTGGAAGTTTCGTGACGTTCGGACGATATTTGGCGACACAAAAAATAGCGATTTCCCAGCTTCAGGGAATTCGGAGCGAGAGAAACGAGGCCCCGTAACTCACATTAGAGCAATCCCGGCCAATTTCTACCGTTTGATGGGGTCTATGTGTAAAAATTTTGACTTTTTTTGGTGCACGAGCAAATCTGCTGGAAAGGCGTGTGGAAGTTTCGTGACGTTCGGACCATATTTGGCGACACTAAAATGAGCGTTTTGCCAGCTCCAGGGAATTCGGAGCGAAAGAAACGATGCTCCGTAACGCACATGAGAGCAATCCCGGCCAATTTCTACCGTTTGATGGGGTCTGTGTGTAAAAATTTTGACTTTTTTTGGTGCACGAGAAAATCTGCTGGAAAAGCGTGTGGAAGTTCGTGACGTTCGTACGATATTTGGCGACACAAAAAATTGCGATTTCCCAGCTTCAGGGAATTCGGAGCGAGAGAAACGAGGCCCCGTAACTCACATGAGAGCAATCCCGGCCAATTTCTACCGTTTGATGGGGTCTATGTGTAAAAATTTTGACTTTTTTTGGTGCACGAGCAAATCTGCTGGAAAGGCGTGTGGAAGTTTCGTGACGTTCGGACCATATTTGGCGACACTAAAATGAGCGTTTTGCCAGCTCCAGGGAATTCGGAGCGAAAGAAACGATGCTCCGTAACGCACATGAGAGCAATCCCGGCCAATTTCTACCGTTTGATGGGGTCTATGTGTGCTGGAAAAGCGTGTGGAAGTTTCGTGACGTTCGGACGATATTTGGCGACACTAAAATGAGCGATTTCCCAGCTCCAGGGAATTCGGAGCGAGAGAAACGAGGCCCCGTAACGCACATGAGAGCAATCCCGGCCAATTTCTACCGTTTGATGGGGTCTATGTGTGCTGGAAAAGCGTGTGGAAGTTTCGTGACGTTCGGACGATATTTGGCGACACTATAATGAGCGTTTTGCCAGCTCCAGGGAATTCGGAGCGAGAGAAACGAGGCCCCGTAACGCACATGAGAGCAATCCCGGCCAATTTCTACCGTTTGATGGGGTCTATGTGTGCTGGAAAAGCGTGTGGAAGGTTCGTGACGTTCCTACGATATTTGGCGACACAAAAAATTGCGATTTCCCAGCTTCAGGGAATTCGGAGCGAGAGAAACGAGGCCCCGTAACGCACATGAGAGCAATCCCGGCCAATTTCTACCGTTTGATGGGGTCTATGTGTGCTGGAAAAGCGTGTGGAAGTTTCGTGACGTTCGGACGATATTTGGCGACACTATAATGAGCGTTTTGCCAGCTCCAGGGAATTCGGAGCGAGAGAAACGAGGCCCCGTAACGCACATGAGAGCAATCCCGGCCAATTTCTACCGTTTGATGGGGTCGTGTGTAAAAATTTGACTTTTTTTGGTGCACGAGAAAATCTGCTGAAAAGCGTGTGGAAGGTTCGTGACGTTCCTACGATATTGGCGACACAACAAATGCGATTTCCAGCTTCAGGGAATTCGGAGCGAGAGAAACGAGGCCCCGTAACTCATGAGAGCAATCCCGGCCAATTTCTACCGTTTGATGGGTCTGGTGTAAAAATTTTGACTTTTTTTGGTGCACGAGAAAATCTGCTGGAAAAGCGTGTGGAAGGTCGTGACGTCGTACGATATTTGGCGACACAAAAATGCGATTTCCCAGCTTCAGGGAATTCGGAGCGAGAGAAACGAGGCCCCGTAACTCACATGAGAGCAATCCCGGCCAATTTCTACCGTTTGATGGGGTCTGTGTGTAAAGATTTTGACTTTTTTTGGTGCACGAGCAAATCTGCTGGCAAGGCGTGTGGAAGTTTCGTGACGTTCGGACCATATTTGGCGACACTAAAATGAGCGTTTTGCCAGCTCCAGGGAATTCGGAGCGAAAGAAACGATGCTCCGTAACGCACATGAGAGCAATCCCGGCCAATTTCTACCGTTTGATGGGGTCTATGTGTGCTGGAAAAGCGTGTGGAAGTTTCGTGACGTTCGGACGATATTTGGCGACACAAAAAATAGCGATTTCCCAGCTTCAGGGAATTCGGAGCGAGAGAAACGAGGCCCCGTAACTCACATTAGAGCAATCCGGCCAATTTCTACCGTTTGATGGGGTCTATGTGTAAAATTTTGACTTTTTTTGGTGCACGAGCAAATCTGCGGAAAGGCGTGTGGAAGTTTCGTGACGTTCGGACCATATTTGGCGACACTAAATGAGCGTTTTGCCAGCTCCAGGGAATTCGGAGCGAAAGAAACGATGCTCCGTAACGCACATGAGAGCAATCCCGGCCAATTCTACCGTTTGATGGGGTCTGTGTGTAAAAATTTTGACTTTTTTTGGTGCACGAGAAAATCTGCTGGAAAAGCGTGTGGAAGGTTCGTGACGTTCGTACGATATTTGGCGACAAAAAATTGCGATTTCCCAGCTTCAGGGAATTCGGAGCGAGAGAAACGAGCCCGTAACTCACATGAGAGCAATCCCGGCCAATTTCTACCGTTTGATGGGGTCTATGTGTAAAAATTTTGACTTTTTTTGGTGCACGAGCAAATCTGCTGGAAAGGCGTGTGGAAGTTCGTGACGTTCGGACCATATTTGGCGACACTAAAATGAGCGTTTTGCCAGCTCCAGGGAATTCGGAGCGAAAGAAACGATGCTCCGTAACGCACATGAGAGCAATCCCGGCCATTTCTACCGTTTGATGGGGTCTATGTGTGCTGGAAAAGCGTGTGGAAGTTTCGTGACGTTCGGACGATATTTGGCGACCTAAAATGAGCGATTTCCCAGCTCCAGGGAATTCGGAGCGAGAGAAACGAGGCCCGTAACGCACATGAGAGCAATCCCGGCCAATTTCTACCGTTTGATGGGGTTATGTGTGCTGGAAAAGCGTGTGGAAGTTTCGTGACGTTCGGACGATATTGGCGACATTAATGAGCGTTTTGCCAGCTCCAGGAATTCGGAGCGAGAGAAACGAGGCCCGTAACGCACATGAGAGCAATCCCGGCCAATTTCTACCGTTTGATGGGGTCTATGTGTGCTGGAAAAGCGTGTGGAAGGTTCGTGACGTTCCTACGATATTTGGCGACACAAAAAATTGCGATTTCCCAGCTTCAGGGAATTCGGAGCGAGAGAAACGAGGCCCCGTAACGCACATGAGAGCAATCCCGGCCAATTTCTACCGTTTGATGGGGTCTATGTGTGCTGGAAAAGCGTGTGGAAGTTTCGTGACGTTCGGACGATATTTGGCGACACTATAATGAGCGTTTTGCCAGCTCCAGGGAATTCGGAGCGAGAGAAACGAGGCCCCGTAACGCACATGAGAGCAATCCCGGCCAATTTCTACCGTTTGATGGGGTCTGTGTGTAAAAATTTGACTTTTTTGGTGCACGAGAAAATCTGCTGGAAAAGCGTGTGGAAGGTTCGTGACGTTCCTACGATATTTGGCGACACAACAAATTGCGATTTCCCAGCTTCAGGGAATTCGGAGCGAGAGAAACGAGGCCCCGTAACTCACATGAGCAATCCCGGCCAATTTCTACCGTTTGATGGGGTCTATGTGTAAAAATTTTGACTTTTTTTGGTGCACGAGCAAATCTGCTGGAAAGGCGTGTGGAAGTTTCGTGACGTTCGGACCATATTTGGCGACACTAAAATGAGCGTTTCCAGCTCAGGGAATTCGGAGCGAGAGAAACGAGCCCGTAACGCACATGAGAGCAATCCCGGCCAATTTCTACCGTTTGATGGGGTCTGTGTGTAAAAATTTTGACTTTTTTTGGTGCACGAGAAAATCTGCTGGAAAAGCGTGTGGAAGGTTTCGTGACGTTCGACGATATTTGGCGACACAAATGCGATTTCCCAGCTTCAGGGAATTCGGAGCGAGAGAAACGAGGCCCCGTAACTCACATGAGAGCAATCCCGGCCAATTTCTACCGTTTGATGGGGTCTATGTGTAAAAATTTTGACTTTTTTGGTGCACGAGCAAATCTGCTGGAAAGGCGTTGGAAGTTTCGTGACGTTCGGACCATATTTGGCGACACTAAAATGAGCGTTTTGCCAGCTCCAGGGAATTCGGAGCGAAAGAAACGATGCTCCGTAACGCACATGAGAGCAATCCCGGCCAATTTCTACCGTTTGATGGGGTCTATGTGTGCTGGAAAAGCGTGTGGAAGTTTCGTGACGTTCGGACGATATTTGGCGACACTAAATGAGCGTTTCCAGCTCCAGGGAATTCGGAGCGAGAGAAACGAGGCCCCGTAACGCACATGAGAGCAATCCCGGCCAATTTCTACCGTTTGATGGGGTCTATGTGTGCTGGAAAAGCGTGTGGAAGTTTCGTGACGTTCGGACGATATTTGGCGACACTATAATGAGCGTTTTGCCAGCTCCAGGGAATTCGGAGCGAGAGAAACGAGGCCCCGTAACGCACATGAGAGCAATCCCGCCAATTTCTACCGTTTGATGGGGTCTATGTGTGCTGGAAAAGCGTGTGGAAGTTTCGTGACGTTCCCGATATTTGGCGACACTAAATGCGTTTCCAGCTCAGGGAATTCGGAGCGAGAGAAACGAGGCCCCGTAACGCACATGAGAGCAATCCCGGCCAATTTCTACCGTTTGATGGGGTCTATGTGTGCTGGAAAAGCGTGTGGAAGTTTCGTGACGTTCGGACGATATTTGGCGACACTATAATGCGTTTTGCCAGCTCCAGGGAATTCGGAGCGAGAGAAACGAGGCCCCGTAACGCACATGAGAGCAATCCCGGCCAATTTCTACCGTTTGATGGGGTCTGTGTGTAAAAATTTTGACTTTTTTGGTGCACGAGAAAATCTGCTGGAAAAGCGTGTGGAAGGTTCGTGACGTTCCTACGATATTTGGCGACACAAAAATTGCGATTTCCCAGCTTCAGGGAATTCGGAGCGAGAGAAACGAGGCCCCGTAACTCACATGAGAGCAATCCCGGCCAATTTACCGTTTGATGGGGTCTGTGTGTAAAAATTTTGACTTTTTTTGGTGCACGAGAAAATCTGCTGGAAAGCGTGTGGAAGTTCGTGACGTTCGTACGATATTTGGCGACACAAAAATCGATTTCCCAGCTTCAGGGAATTCGGAGCGAGAGAAACGAGGCCCCGTAACTCACATGAGAGCAATCCCGGCCAATTTCTACCGTTTGATGGGTCTGTGTGTAAAATTTTGACTTTTTTGGTGCACGAGCAAATCTGCTGGAAGCGTGTGGAAGTTTCGTGACGTTCGGACCATATTTGGCGACACTAAAATGAGCGTTTGCCAGCTCCAGGGAATTCGGAGCGAAGAAACGAGGCCCGTAACGCACATGAGAGCAATCCCGGCCAATTTCTACCGTTTGATGGGGTCTATGTGTGCTGGAAAAGCGTGTGGAAGTTTCGTGACGTTCGGACGATATTTGGCGACACATAATGAGCGTTTTGCCAGCTCCAGGGAATTCGGAGCGAGAGAAACGAGGCCCGTAACGCACATGAGAGCAATCCCGGCCAATTTCTACCGTTTGATGGGGTCTATGTGTAAAAATTTGACTTTTTGGTGCACGAGCAAATGCTGGAAAAGCGTGTGGAAGTTCGTGACGTTCCTACGATATTTGGCGACACTAAATGAGCGATTTCCAGCTCCAGGGAATTCGGAGCGAGAGAAACGAGGCCCCGTAACGCACATGAGAGCAATCCCGGCCAATTTCTACCGTTTGATGGGGTCTATGTGTGCTGGAAAAGCGTGTGGAAGTTCGTGACGTTCGGACGATATTTGGCGACACTATAATGAGCGTTTTGCCAGCTCCAGGGAATTCGGAGCGAGAGAAACGAGGCCCCGTAACGCACGTGAGAGCAATCCCGGCCAATTTCTACCGTTTGATGGGGTCTATGTGTGCTGGAAAAGCGTGTGGAAGTTTCGTGACGTTCGGACGATATTTGGCGACACTATAATGAGCGTTTTGCCAGCTCCAGGGAATTCGGAGCGAGAGAAACGAGGCCCCGTAACGCACATGAGAGCAATCCCGGCCAATTTCTACCGTTTGATGGGGTCTATGTGTGCTGGAAAAGCGTGTGGAAGTTTCGTGACGTTCGGACGATATTTGGCGACACTATAATGAGCGTTTTGCCAGCTCCAGGGAATTCGGAGCGAGAGAAACGAGGCCCCGTAACGCACATGAGAGCAATCCCGGCCAATTTCTACCGTTTGATGGGTCTGTGTGTAAAATTTTGACTTTTTTTGGTGCACGAGCAAATCTGCTGGAAAGGCGTGTGGAAGTTTCGTGACGTTCGGACGATATTTGGCGACACTATAATGAGCGTTTTGCCAGCTCCAGGGAATTCGGAGCGAGAGAAACGAGGCCCCGTAACGCACATGAGAGCAATCCCGGCCAATTTCTACCGTTTGATGGGGTCTATGTGTGCTGGAAAAGCGTGTGGAAGTTTCGTGACGTTCGACGATATTTGGCGACACTATAATGAGCGATTTCCAGCTCAGGGAATTCGGAGCGAGAGAAACGAGGCCCCGTAACTCACATGAGAGCAATCCCGGCCAATTTCTACCGTTTGATGGGGTCTATGTGTAAAAATTTTGAAGTTTTTTGGTGCACGAGCAAATCTGCTGGAAAAGCGTGTGGAAGGTTCGTGACGTTCCTACGATATTTGGCGACACTAAAATGAGCGATTTCCCAGCTCCAGGGAATTCGGAGCGAGAGAAACGAGGCCCCGTAACGCACATGAGAGCAATCCCGGCCAATTTCTACCGTTTGATGGGGTCTATGTGTGCTGGAAAAGCGTGTGGAAGTTTCGTGACGTTCGGACGATATTTGGCGACACTATAATGAGCGTTTTGCCAGCTCCAGGGAATTCGGAGCGAGAGAAACGAGGCCCCGTAACGCACATGAGAGCAATCCCGGCCAATTTCTACCGTTTGATGGGGTCTATGTGCTGGAAAAGCGTGTGGAAGTTTCGTGACGTTCGGACGATATTTGGCGACACTATAATGAGCGTTTTGCCAGCTCCAGGGAATTCGGAGCGAGAGAAACGAGGCCCCGTAACGCACATGAGAGCAATCCCGGCCAATTTCTACCGTTTGATGGGTCTATGTGTGCTGGAAAAGCGTGTGGAAGTTTCGTGACGTTCGGACGATATTTGGCGACACTATAATGAGCGTTTTGCCAGCTCCAGGGAATTCGGAGCGAGAGAAACGAGGCCCCGTAACGCACATGAGAGCAATCCCGGCCAATTTCTACCGTTTGATGGGGTCTATGTGTGCTGGAAAAGCGTGTGGAAGTTTCGTGACGTTCGGACGATATTTGGCGACACTAAATGAGCGTTTTGCCAGCTCCAGGGAATTCGGAGCGAGAGAAACGAGGCCCCGTAACGCACATGAGAGCAATCCCGGCCAATTTCTACCGTTTGATGGGGTCTGTGTGTAAAAATTTTGACTTTTTTTGGTGCACGAGAAATCTGCTGGAAAGCGTGTGGAAGTTCGTGACGTTCGTACGATATTTGGCGACACTAAAAATGCGATTTCCCAGCTCAGGGAATTCGGAGCGAGAGAAACGAGGCCCCGTAACTCACATGAGAGCAATCCCGGCCAATTTCTACCGTTTGATGGGGTCTGTGTGTAAAAATTTTGACTTTTTTTGGTGCACGAGCAAATCTGCTGGAAAGGTGTGGAAGTTTCGTGACGTTCGGACGATATTTGGCGACACTAAATGAGCGTTTTGCCAGCTCCAGGGAATTCGGAGCGAGAGAAACGAGGCCCGTAACGCACATGAGAGCAATCCCGGCCAATTTCTACCGTTTGATGGGTCTATGTGTGCTGGAAAAGCGTGTGGAAGTTTCGTGACGTTCGGACGATATTTGGCGACACTATAATGAGCGATTTCCAGCTTCAGGGAATTCGGAGCGAGAGAAACGAGGCCCCGTAACTCACATGAGAGCAATCCCGGCCAATTTCTACCGTTTGATGGGGTCTGTGTTAAAAATTTTGACTTTTTTTGGTGCACGAGCAAATCTGCTGGAAAGCGTGTGGAAGTTTCGTGACGTTCGGACGATATTTGGCGACACTATAATGAGCGTTTCCAGCTCCAGGGAATTCGGAGCGAGAGAAACGAGGCCCCGTAACGCACATGAGAGCAATCCCGGCCAATTTCTACCGTTTGATGGGGTCTATGTGTGCTGGAAAAGCGTGTGGAAGTTTCGTGACGTTCGGACGATATTTGGCGACACTATAATGAGCGTTTCCAGCTCAGGGAATTCGGAGCGAGAGAAACGAGGCCCCGTAACTCACATGAGAGCAATCCCGGCCAATTTCTACCGTTTGATGGGGTCTATGTGTAAAAATTTTGAAGTTTTTTGGTGCACGAGCAAATCTGCTGGAAAAGCGTGTGGAAGGTTCGTGACGTTCGGACGATATTTGGCGACACTATAATGAGCGATTTCCAGCTCCAGGGAATTCGGAGCGAGAGAAACGAGGCCCCGTAACGCACATGAGAGCAATCCCGGCCAATTTCTACCGTTTGATGGGGTCTATGTGTGCTGGAAAAGCGGTGGAAGTTTCGTGACGTTCGGACGATATTTGGCGACACTATAATGAGCGATTTCCCAGCTTCAGGGAATTCGGAGCGAGAGAAACGAGGCCCCGTAACTCACATGAGAGCAATCCCGGCCAATTTCTACCGTTTGATGGGTCTGTGTAAAAATTTTGACTTTTTTTGGTGCACGAGCAAATCTGCTGGAAAGCGTGTGGAAGTTTCGTGACGTTTCGGACGATATTTGGCGACACTATAATGAGCGTTTTGCCAGCTCCAGGGAATTCGGAGCGAGAGAAACGAGGCCCCGTAACGCACATGAGAGCAATCCCGGCCAATTTCTACCGTTTGATGGGTCTATGTGTGCTGGAAAAGCGTGTGGAAGTTTCGTGACGTTCGGACGATATTTGGCGACACTATAATGAGCGATTTCCAGCTCAGGAATTCGGAGCGAGAGAAACGAGGCCCCGTAACTCACATGAGAGCAATCCCGGCCAATTTCTACCGTTTGATGGGGTCTATGTGTAAAAATTTTGAAGTTTTTTGGTGCACGAGCAAATCTGCTGGAAAAGCGTGTGGAAGGTTCGTGACGTTCCTACGATATTTGGCGACACTAAAATGAGCGATTTCCCAGCTCCAGGGAATTCGGAGCGAGAGAAACGAGGCCCCGTAACGCACATGAGAGCAATCCCGGCCAATTTCTACCGTTTGATGGGGTCTATGTGTGCTCGAAAAGCGTGTGGAAGTTTCGTGACGTTCGGACGATATTTGGCGACACTATAATGAGCGTTTTGCCAGCTCCAGGGAATTCGGAGCGAGAGAAACGATGCCCCGTAACGCACATGAGAGCAATCCCGGCCAATTTCTACCGTTTGATGGGGTCTATGTGTGCTGGAAAAGCGTGTGGAAGTTTCGTGACGTTCGGACGATATTTGGCGACACTATAATGAGCGATTTCCCAGCTTCAGGGAATTCGGAGCGAGAGAAACGAGGCCCCGTAACTCACATGAGAGCAATCCCGGCCAATTTCTACCGTTTGATGGGGTCTGTGTGTAAAAATTTTGACTTTTTTTGGTGCACGAGCAAATCTGCTGGAAAGGCGTGTTGGAAGTTTCGTGACGTTCGGACGATATTTGGCGACACTATAATGAGCGTTTTGCCAGCTCCAGGGAATTCGGAGCGAGAGAAACGAGGCCCCGTAACGCACATGAGAGCAATCCCGGCCAATTTCTACCGTTTTGATGGGGTCTATGTGTGCTGGAAAGCGTGTGGAAGTTTCGTGACGTTCCGACGATATTTGGCGACACTATAATGAGCGATTTCCAGCTTCAGGGAATTCGGAGCGAGAGAAACGAGGCCCGTAACTCACATGAGAGCAATCCCGGCCAATTTCTACCGTTTGATGGGGTCTATGTGTAAAAATTTTGAAGTTTTTTGGTGCACGAGCAAATCTGCTGGAAAGCGTGTGGAAGGTTCGTGACGTTCCTACGATATTTGGCGACACTAAATGAGCGATTTCCCAGCTCCAGGGAATTCGGAGCGAGAGAAACGAGGCCCCGTAACGCACATGAGAGCAATCCCGGCCAATTTCTACCGTTTGATGGGGTCTCTGTGTGCTGGAAAAGCGTGTGGAGTTTCGTGACGTTCGGACCGATATTGGCGACACTATAATGAGCGATTTCCCAGCTTCAGGGAATTCGGAGCGAGAGAAACGAGGCCCCGTAACTCACATGAGAGCAATCCCGGCCAATTTCTACCGTTTGATGGGGTCTATGTGTAAAAATTTGAAGTTTTTTGGTGCACGAGCAAATCTGCTGGAAAGCGTGTGGAAGGTTCGTGACGTTCTACGATATTTGGCGACACTAAAATGAGCGATTTCCCAGCTCCAGGGAATTCGGAGCGAGAGAAACGAGGCCCGTAACGCACATGAGAGCAATCCCGGCCAATTTCTACCGTTTGATGGGGTCTATGTGTGCTGGAAAAGCGTGTGGAAGTTTCGTGACGTTCGGACGATATTTGGCGACACTATAATGAGCGATTTCCCAGCTTCAGGGAATTCGGAGCGAGAGAAACGAGGCCCCGTAACTCACATGAGAGCAATCCCGGCCAATTTCTACCGTTTGATGGGGTCTATGTGTAAAAATTTTGAAGTTTTTTGG
Source organism: Lethenteron reissneri (assembly GCF_015708825.2). Lineage (NCBI taxonomy): Eukaryota > Metazoa > Chordata > Hyperoartia > Petromyzontiformes > Petromyzontidae > Lethenteron > Lethenteron reissneri. Next base: position 12,883 of record NW_026891994.1, read on the forward strand.
TGCACGAGCAAATCTGCTGGAAAAGCGTGTGGAAGGTTCGTGACGTTCCTACGATATTTGGCGACACTAAAATGAGCGATTTCCCAGCTCCAGGGAATTCGGAGCGAGAAACGAGGCCCCGTAACGCACATGAGAGCAATCCCGGCCAATTTCTACCGTTTGATGGGGTCTATGTGTGCTGGAAAAGCGTGTGGAAGTTTCGTGACGTTCGGACGATATTTGGCGACACTATAATGAGCGTTTTGCCAGCTCCAGGGAATTCGGAGCGAGAGAAACGAGGCCCCGTAACGCACATGAGAGCAATCCCGGCCAATTTCTACCGTTTGATGGGGTCTATGTGTGCTGGAAAAGCGTGTGGAAGTTTCGTGACGTTCGGACGATATTTGGCGACACTATAATGAGCGTTTTGCCAGCTCCAGGGAATTCGGAGCGAGAGAAACGAGGCCCCGTAACGCACATGAGAGCAATCCCGGCCAATTTCTACCGTTTGATGGGGTCTATGTGTGCTGGAAAAGCGTGTGGAAGTTTCGTGACGTTCGGACGATATTTGGCGACACTATAATGAGCGTTTTGCCAGCTCCAGGGAATTCGGAGCGAGAGAAACGAGGCCCCGTAACGCACATGAGAGCAATCCCGGCCAATTTCTACCGTTTGATGGGGTCTGTGTGTAAAAATTTTGATTTTTTGGTGCACGAGCAAATCTGCTGGAAAAGCGTGTGGAAGGTTCGTGACGTTCGTACGATATTTGGCGACACAAAAAATTGCGATTTCCCAGCTTCAGGGAATTCGGAGCGAGAGAAACGAGGCCCCGTAACTCACATGAGAGCAATCCCGGCCAATTTCTACCGTTTGATGGGGTCTGTGTGTAAAAATTTTGACTTTTTTTGGTGCACGAGCAAATCTGCTGGAAAGGCGTGTGGAAGTTTCGTGACGTTCGGACGATATTTGGCGACACTATAATGAGCGATTTCCCAGCTTCAGGGAATTCGGAGCGAGAGAAACGAGGCCCCGTAACTCACATGAGAGCAATCCCGGCCAATTTCTACCGTTTGATGGGGTCTGTGTGTAAAAATTTTGACTTTTTTTGGTGCACGAGCAAATCTGCTGGAAAGGCGTGTGGAAGTTTCGTGACGTTCGGACGATATTTGGCGACACATAATGAGCGTTTTGCCAGCTCCAGGGAATTCGGAGCGAGAGAAACGAGGCCCCGTAACGCACATGAGAGCAATCCCGGCCAATTTCTACCGTTTGATGGGGTCTATGTGTAAAAATTTGACTTTTTTTGGTGCACGAGCAAATCTGCTGGAAAGGCGTGTGGAAGTTTCGTGACGTTCGGACCATATTTGGCGACACTAAAATGAGCGTTTTGCCAGCTCCAGGGAATTCGGAGCGAAAGAAACGATGCTCCGTAACGCACATGAGAGCAATCCCGGCCAATTTCTACCGTTTGATGGGGTCTGTGTGTAAAAATTTTGACTTTTTTGGTGCACGAGAAAATCTGCTGGAAAAGCGTGTGGAAGGTTCGTGACGTTCTACGATATTTGGCGACACAAAAAATTGCGATTTCCCAGCTTCAGGGAATTCGGAGCGAGAGAAACGAGGCCCGTAACGCACATGAGAGCAATCCCGGCCAATTTCTACCGTTTGATGGGGTCTATGTGTAAAAATTTTGACGTTTTTTGGTGCACGAGCAAATCTGCTGGAAAAGCGTGTGGAAGGTTCGTGACGTTCTACGATATTTGGCGACACTAAAATGAGCGATTTCCCAGCTCAGGGAATTCGGAGCGAGAGAAACGAGGCCCGTAACGCACATGAGAGCAATCCCGGCCAATTTCTACCGTTTGATGGGGTCTATGTGTGCTGGAAAAGCGTGTGGAAGTTTCGTGACGTTCGGACGATATTTGGCGACACTATAATGAGCGTTTTGCCAGCTCCAGGGAATTCGGAGCGAGAGAAACGAGGCCCCGTAACGCACATGAGAGCAATCCCGGCCAATTTCTACCGTTTGATGGGGTCTGTGTGTAAAAATTTTGACTTTTTTGGTGCACGAGAAAATCTGCTGGAAAAGCGTGTGGAAGGTTCGTGACGTTCGTACGATATTTGGCGACACAAAAAATTGCGATTTCAGCTTCAGGGAATTCGGAGCGAGAGAAACGAGGCCCGTAACTCACATGAGAGCAATCCCGGCCAATTTCTACCGTTTGATGGGGTCTGTGTGTAAAAATTTTGACTTTTTTTGGTGCACGAGCAAATCTGCTGGAAAGCGTGTGGAAGTTCGTGACGTTCGGACGATATTTGGCGACACAAAATGAGCGTTTTGCCAGCTTCAGGGAATTCGGAGCGAGAGAAACGATGCTCCGTAACGCACATGAGAGCAATCCCGGCCAATTTCTACCGTTGATGGGGTCTATGGTGCTGGAAAAGCGTGTGGAAGTTTCGTGACGTTCGGACGATATTTGGCGACACTAAATGAGCGATTTCCCAGCTCAGGGAATTCGGAGCGAGAGAAACGAGGCCCGTAACGCACATGAGAGCAATCCCGGCCAATTTCTACCGTTTGATGGGGTCTGTGTGTAAAAATTTTGACTTTTTTTGGTGCACGAGCAAATCTGCTGGAAAGCGTGTGGAAGTTCGTGACGTTCGGACGATATTTGGCGACACTAAATGAGCGATTTCCCAGCTCCAGGGAATTCGGAGCGAGAGAAACGAGGCCCGTAACGCACATGAGAGCAATCCCGGCCAATTTCTACCGTTTGATGGGGTCTATGTGTGCTGGAAAAGCGTGTGGAAGTTTCGTGACGTTCGGACGATATTTGGCGACACTATAATGAGCGTTTGCCAGCTCAGGGAATTCGGAGCGAGAGAAACGAGGCCCCGTAACGCACATGAGAGCAATCCGGCCAATTTCTACCGTTTGATGGGTCTATGTGTAAAAATTTTGATTTTTTGGTGCACGAGCAAATCTGCTGGAAAGGCGTGTCGAAGTTTCGTGACGTTCGGACCATATTTGGCGACACTAAATGAGCGTTTTGCCAGCTCCAGGGAATTCGGAGCGAGAGAAACGAGGCCCCGTAACGCACATGAGAGCAATCCCGGCCAATTTCTACCGTTTGATGGGGTCTATGTGTGCTGGAAAAGCGTGTGGAAGTTTCGTGACGTTCGGACGATATTTGGCGACACTATAATGAGCGATTTCCCAGCTTCAGGGAATTCGGAGCGAGAGAAACGAGGCCCCGTAACTCACATGAGAGCAATCCGGCCAATTTCTACCGTTGATGGGGTCGTGTGTAAAAATTTTGACTTTTTGGTGCACGAGCAAATCTGCTGGAAAGCGTGTGGAAGGTTCGTGACGTTCTACGATATTTGGCGACACTATAAGAGCGTTTGCCAGCTCCAGGGAATTCGGAGCGAGAGAAACGAGGCCCCGTAACGCACATGAGAGCAATCCCGGCCAATTTCTACCGTTTGATGGGGTCTATGTGTGCTGGAAAAGCGTGTGGAAGTTTCGTGACGTTCGGACGATATTTGGCGACACTATAATGAGCGATTTCCCAGCTTCAGGGAATTCGGAGCGAGAGAAACGAGGCCCCGTAACTCACATGAGAGCAATCCCGGCCAATTTCTACCGTTTGATGGGGTCTATGTGTAAAAATTTTGAAGTTTTTTGGTGCACGAGCAAATCTGCTGGAAAAGCGTGTGGAAGGTTCGGGACGTTCCTACGATATTGGCGACACTAAAATGAGCGATTTCCCAGCTCCAGGGAATTCGGAGCGAGAGAAACGAGGCCCCGTAACGCACATGAGAGCAATCCCGGCCAATTTCTACCGTTTGATGGGGTCTATGGTGCTGGAAAAGCGTGTGGAAGTTTCGTGACGTTCGGACGATATTTGGCGACACTATAATGAGCGTTTGCCAGCTCCAGGGAATTCGGAGCGAGAGAAACGAGGCCCCGTAACGCACATGAGAGCAATCCCGCCAATTTCTACCGTTTGATGGGGTCTATGTGTGCTGGAAAAGCGTGTGGAAGTTTCGTGACGTTCGGACGATATTTGGCGACACTATAATGAGCGTTTTGCCAGCTCCAGGGAATTCGGAGCGAGAGAAACGAGGCCCCGTAACGCACATGAGAGCAATCCCGGCCAATTTCTACCGTTTATGGGGTCTATGTGTGCTGGAAAAGCGTGTGGAAGTTTCGTGACGTTCGGACGATATTTGGCGACACTATAATGAGCGTTTTGCCAGCTCCAGGGAATTCGGAGCGAGAGAAACGAGGCCCCGTAACGCACATGAGAGCAATCCCGGCCAATTTCTACCGTTTGATGGGGTCTATGTGTAAAAATTTTGACTTTTTTGGTGCACGAGCAAATCTGCTGGAAAAGCGTGTGGAAGGTTCGTGACGTTCGTACGATATTTGGCGACACAAAAAATTGCGATTTCCCAGCTTCAGGGAATTCGGAGCGAGAGAAACGAGGCCCCGTAACTCACATGAGAGCAATCCCGGCCAATTTCTACCGTTTGATGGGGTCTGTGTGTAAAAATTTTGACTTTTTTGGTGCACGAGCAAATCTGCTGGAAAAAGTGGAAGTTTCGTGACGTTCGGACGATATTTGGCGACACTATAATGAGCGATTTCCCAGCTTCAGGGAATTCGGAGCGAGAGAAACGAGGCCCCGTAACTCACATGAGAGCAATCCCGGCCAATTTCTACCGTTTGATGGGGTCTGTGTGTAAAAATTTTGACTTTTTTTGGTGCACGAGCAAATCTGCTGGAAAGGCGTGTGGAAGTTTCGTGACGTTCGGACGATTTGGCGACACTATAATGAGCGTTTTGCCAGCTCCAGGGAATTCGGAGCGAGAGAAACGAGGCCCCGTAACGCACATGAGAGCAATCCCGGCCAATTTCTACCGTTTGATGGGGTCTATGTGTAAAAATTTTGACTTTTTTGGTGCACGAGCAAATCTGCTGGAAAAGGCGTGTGGAAGTTTCGTGACGTTCGGACATTTGGCGACACTAAAATGAGCGTTTTGCCAGCTCAGGGAATTCGGAGCGAAAGAAACGATGCCCCGTAACGCACATGAGAGCAATCCCGGCCAATTTCTACCGTTTGATGGGGTCTGTGTGTAAAAATTTTGACTTTTTTGGTGCACGAGAAAATCTGCTGGAAAAGCGTGTGGAAGGTTCGTGACGTTGTACGATATTGGCGACACAAAAATTGCGATTTCCCAGCTTCAGGGAATTCGGAGCGAGAGAAACGAGGCCCCGTAACGCACATGAGAGCAATCCCGGCCAATTTCTACCGTTTGATGGGGTCTATGTGTAAAAATTTTGATTTTTTGGTGCACGAGCAAATCTGCTGGGAAAAGCGTGTGGAAGGTTCGTGACGTTCTACGATATTTGGCGACACTAAAATGAGCGATTTCCCAGCTCCAGGGAATTCGGAGCGAGAGAAACGAGGCCCCGTAACGCACATGAGAGCAATCCCGGCCAATTTCTACCGTTGATGGGGTCTATGGTGCTGGAAAAGCGTGTGGAAGTTTCGTGACGTTCGGACGATATTTGGCGACACTATAATGAGCGTTTTGCCAGCTCCAGGGAATTCGGAGCGAGAGAAACGAGGCCCCGTAACGCACATGAGAGCAATCCCGGCCAATTTCTACCGTTTGATGGGGTCTGTGTGTAAAAATTTTGACTTTTTTTGGTGCACGAGAAAATCTGCTGGAAAAGCGTGTGGAAGTTCGTGACGTTCGTACGATATTTGGCGACACAAAAATTGCGATTTCCCAGCTCCAGGGAATTCGGAGCGAGAGAAACGAGGCCCGTAACGCACATGAGAGCAATCCCGGCCAATTTCTACCGTTTGATGGGGTGTGTAAAAATTTTGACTTTTTTTGGTGCACGAGCAAATCTGCTGGAAAGGCGTGTGGAAGTTCGTGACGTTCGGACATATTGGCGACACTAAAATGAGCGTTTTGCCAGCTCCAGGGAATTCGGAGCGAAAGAAACGATGCCCGTAACGCACATGAGAGCAATCCCGGCCAATTTCTACCGTTTGATGGGGTCTGTGTAAAAATTTGACTTTTTTTGGTGCACGAGAAAATCTGCTGGAAAGCGTGTGGAAGGTTCGTGACGTTGTACGATATTTGGCGACACAAAAATGCGATTTCCAGCTTCAGGGAATTCGGAGCGAGAGAAACGAGGCCCCGTAACGCACATGAGAGCAATCCCGGCCAATTTCTACCGTTTGATGGGGTCTATGTGTAAAAATTTTGATTTTTTTGGTGCACGAGCAAATCTGCTGGAAAAAGCGTGTGGAAGGTTCGTGACGTTCTACGATATTTGGCGACACTAAAATGAGCGATTTCCAGCTCCAGGGAATTCGGAGCGAGAGAAACGAGGCCCCGTAACGCACATGAGAGCAATCCCGGCCAATTTCTACCGTTTGATGGGGTCTATGTGTGCTGGAAAAGCTCTGTGAAGTTTCGTGACGTTCGGACGATATTGGCGACACTATAATGAGCGTTTTGCCAGCTCCAGGGAATTCGGAGCGAGAGAAACGAGGCCCCGTAACGCACATGAGAGCAATCCCGGCCAATTTCTACCGTTTGATGGGGTCTATGTGTAAAAATTTTGACTTTTTTGGTGCACGAGCAAATCTGCTGGAAAGGTGTGGAAGTTTCGTGACGTTCGGACATATTGGCGACACTAAAATGAGCGTTTTGCCAGCTCCAGGGAATTCGGAGCGAAGAAACGAGGCCCCGTAACGCACATGAGAGCAATCCCGGCCAATTTCTACCGTTTGATGGGGTCTGGTGTAAAAATTTTGACTTTTTTTGGGCACGAGCAAATCTGCTGGAAAAGCGTGTGGAAGGTTCGTGACGTTCTACGATATTTGGCGACACAAAAATTGCGATTTCCCAGCTCAGGGAATTCGGAGCGAGAGAAACGAGGCCCCGTAACGCACATGAGAGCAATCCCGGCCATTTCTACCGTTTGATGGGGTCTGTGTAAAAATTTTGACTTTTTTTGGTGCACGAGCAAATCTGCTGGGAAAGCGTGTGGAAGTTTCGTGACGTTCGGACGATTTGGCGACACTAAATGAGCGATTTCCCAGCTCCAGGGAATTCGGAGCGAGAGAAACGAGGCCCCGTAACGCACATGAGAGCAATCCCGGCCAATTTCTACCGTTTGATGGGGTCATGTTGCTGGAAAGCGTGTGGAAGTTTCGTGACGTTCGGACGATATTTGGCGACACTATAATGAGCGTTTTGCCAGCTCCAGGGAATCGGAGCGAGAGAAACGAGCCCGTAACGCACATGAGAGCAATCCCGGCAATTTCTACCGTTTGATGGGGTCTATGTGTGCTGGAAAAGCGTGTGGAAGTTTCGTGACGTTCGGACGTATTTGGCGACAAAAAATAGCGATTCCCAGCTTCAGGGAATTCGGAGCGAGAGAAACGAGGCCCCGTAACTCACATGAGAGCAATCCGGCCATTTCTACCGTTTGATGGGGTCTATGTGTAAAAATTTGACTTTTTTTGGTGCACGAGCAAATCTGCTGGAAAGGCGTGTGGAAGTTTCGTGACGTTCGGACTATTTGGCGACACTAAATGAGCGTTTGCCAGCTCCAGGGAATTCGGAGCGAAGAAACGACTCCGTAACGCACATGAGAGCAATCCCGGCCAATTTCTACCGGATGGGGTCTGTGTGTAAAATTTTGACTTTTTTTGGTGCACGAGAAAATCTGCTGGAAAAGCGTGTGGAAGGTTCGTGACGTTCTACGATATTTGGCGACACAAAAAATTGCGATTTCCAGCTTCAGGGAATTCGGAGCGAGAGAAACGAGGCCCCGTAACTCACATGAGAGCAATCCCGGCCAATTTCTACCGTTTGATGGGGTCTGTGTGTAAAAATTTGACTTTTTTGGTGCACGAGCAAATCTGCTGGAAAAGCGTGTGGAAGGTTCGTGACGTTCTACGATATTTGGCGACAAAATGCGATTTCCCAGCTTCAGGGAATTCGGAGCGAGAGAAACGAGGCCCCGTAACGCACATGAGAGCAATCCCGGCCAATTTCTACCGTTTGATGGGGTCTATGTGTAAAAATTTTGATTTTTTGGTGCACGAGCAAATCTGCTGGAAAGCGTGTGGAAGTTTCGTGACGTTCTACGATATTTGGCGACACTAAATGAGCGATTTCCCAGCTCCAGGGAATTCGGAGCGAGAGAAACGAGGCCCCGTAACGCACATGAGAGCAATCCCGGCCAATTTCTACCGTTTGATGGGGTCTATGTGTGCTGGAAAAGCGTGTGGAAGTTTCGTGACGTTCGGACGATATTTGGCGACACTATAATGAGCGTTTGCCAGCTCCAGGGAATTCGGAGCGAGAGAAACGAGGCCCCGTAACGCACATGAGAGCAATCCCGGCCAATTTCTACCGTTTGATGGGGTCTATGTGTGCTGGAAAAGCGTGTGGAAGTTTCGTGACGTTCGGACGATATTTGGCGACACTATAATAGCGATTTGCCAGCTCAGGGAATTCGGAGCGAGAGAAACGAGGCCCCGTAACTCACATGAGAGCAATCCCGGCCAATTTCTACCGTTTGATGGGGTCTATGTGTAAAAATTTTGACTTTTTTTGGGCACGAGCAAATCTGCTGGAAAGGCGTGTGGAAGTTTCGTGACGTTCGGACCATATTTGGCGACACTAAAATGAGCGTTTTGCCAGCTCCAGGGAATTCGGAGCGAAGAAACGATGCTCGTAACGCACATGAGAGCAATCCCGGCCAATTTCTACCGTTTGATGGGGTCTGTGTGTAAAATTTTGACTTTTTTGGTGCACGAGAAAATCTGCTGGAAAAGCGTGTGGAAGGTTCGTGACGTTCTACGATATTTGGCGACACAAAAAATTGCGATTTCCAGCTTCAGGGAATTCGGAGCGAGAGAAACGAGGCCCGTAACTCACATGAGAGCAATCCCGGCCAATTTCTACCGTTTGATGGGGTCTGTATGTGTAAAAATTTTGACTTTTTTGGTGCACGAGAAAATCTGCTGGAAAAGCGTGTGGAAGGTTCGTGACGTTCGTACGATATTTGGCGACACAAAAATTGCGATTTCCCAGCTTCAGGGAATTCGGAGCGAGAGAAACGAGGCCCCGTAACTCACATGAGAGCAATCCCGGCCAATTTCTACCGTTTGATGGGGTCTATGTGTAAAAATTTGACTTTTTTTGGTGCACGAGCAAATCTGCTGGAAAGGCGTGTGGAAGTTTCGTGACGTTCGGACGATATTTGGCGACACTAAATGAGCGTTTGCCAGCTCCAGGAATTCGGAGCGAAGAAACGAGGCCCGTAACGCACATGAGAGCAATCCCGGCCAATTTCTACCGTTTGATGGGGTCTATGTGTGCTGGAAAAGCGTGTGGAAGTTTCGTGACGTTCGGACGATATTTGGCGACACTAAAATGAGCGATTTCCCAGCTCCAGGGAATTCGGAGCGAGAGAAACGAGGCCCCGTAACGCACATGAGAGCAATCCCGGCCAATTTCTACCGTTTGATGGGGTCTATGTGTGCTGGAAAAGCGTGTGGAAGTTTCGTGACGTTCGGACGATATTTGGCGACACTATAATGAGCGTTTTGCCAGCTCCAGGGAATTCGGAGCGAGAGAAACGAGGCCCCGTAACGCACATGAGAGCAATCCCGGCCAATTTCTACCGTTTGATGGGGTCTATGTGTGCTGGAAAAGCGTGTGGAAGGTTCGTGACGTTCCTACGATATTTGGCGACACAAAAAATTGCGATTTCCCAGCTTCAGGGAATTCGGAGCGAGAGAAACGAGGCCCCGTAACGCACATGAGAGCAATCCCGGCCAATTTCTACCGTTTGATGGGGTCTATGTGTGCTGGAAAAGCGTGTGGAAGTTTCGTGACGTTCGGACGATATTTGGCGACACTATAATGAGCGTTTTGCCAGCTCCAGGGAATTCGGAGCGAGAGAAACGAGGCCCGTAACGCACATGAGAGCAATCCCGGCCAATTTCTACCGTTTGATGGGGTCTGTGTGTAAAAATTTTGACTTTTTTTGGTGCACGAGAAAATCTGCTGGAAAAGCGTGTGGAAGGTTCGTGACGTTCCTACGATATTTGGCGACACAACAAATTGCGATTTCCCAGCTTCAGGGAATTCGGAGCGAGAGAAACGAGGCCCCGTAACTCACATGAGAGCAATCCCGGCCAATTTCTACCGTTTGATGGGGTCTGTGTGTAAAAATTTTGACTTTTTTTGGTGCACGAGAAATCTGCTGGAAAAGTGTGGAAGGTTCGTGACGTTCGTACGATATTTGGCGACACAAAAAATTGCGATTTCCCAGCTTCAGGGAATTCGGAGCGAGAGAAACGAGGCCCCGTAACTCACATGAGAGCAATCCCGGCCAATTTCTACCGTTTGATGGGGTCTGTGTGTAAAGATTTTGACTTTTTTGGTGCACGAGCAAATCTGCTGGAAAGGCGTGTGGAAGTTTCGTGACGTTCGGACACATATTTGGCGACACTAAATGAGCGATTTGCCAGCTCCAGGGAATTCGGAGCGAAGAAACGAGGCCCGTAACGCACATGAGAGCAATCCCGGCCAATTTCTACCGTTTGATGGGGTCTATGTGTGCTGGAAAAGCGTGTGGAAGTTTCGTGACGTTCGGACGATATTTGGCGACACTATAATGAGCGTTTTGCCAGCTCCAGGGAATTCGGAGCGAGAGAAACGGGCCCCGTAACGCACATGAGAGCAATCCCGGCCAATTTCTACCGTTTGATGGGGTCTATGTGTAAAAATTTTGACGTTTTTTGGTGCACGAGCAAATCTGCTGGAAAAGCGTGTGGAAGGTTCGTGACGTTCCTACGATATTTGGCGACACTAAAATGAGCGATTTCCCAGCTCCAGGGAATTCGGAGCGAGAGAAACGAGGCCCCGTAACGCACATGAGAGCAATCCCGGCCAATTTCTACCGTTTGATGGGGTCTATGTGTGCTGGAAAAGCGTGTGGAAGTTCGTGACGTTCGGACGATATTTGGCGACACTATAATGAGCGTTTTGCCAGCTCCAGGGAATTCGGAGCGAGAGAAACGAGGCCCCGTAACGCACATGAGAGCAATCCCGCCAATTTCTACCGTTTGATGGGGTCTATGTGTGCTGGAAAAGCGTGTGGAAGTTTCGTGACGTTCGGACGATATTTGGCGACACTATAATGAGCGTTTTGCCAGCTCCAGGGAATTCGGAGCGAGAGAAACGAGGCCCCGTAACGCACGTGAGAGCAATCCCCCAATTTCTACCGTTTGATGGGGTCTATGTGTGCTGGAAAAGCGTGTGGAAGTTTCGTGACGTTCGGACGATATTTGGCGACACTATAATGAGCGTTTTGCCAGCTCCAGGGAATTCGGAGCGAGAGAAACGAGGCCCCGTAACGCACATGAGAGCAATCCCGGCCAATTTCTACCGTTTGATGGGGTCTATGTGTAAAAATTTTGACTTTTTTGGTGCACGAGCAAATCTGCTGGAAAAGCGTGTGGAAGGTTCGTGACGTTCGTACGATATTTGGCGACACAAAAATTGCGATTTCCCAGCTTCAGGGAATTCGGAGCGAGAGAAACGAGGCCCCGTAACTCACATGAGAGCAATCCCGGCCAATTTCTACCGTTTGATGGGGTCTGTGTGTAAAAATTTGACTTTTTTTGGTGCACGAGAAAATCTGCTGGAAAGCGTGTGGAAGGTTTCGTGACGTTCGACGATATTTGGCGACACAAAAATTGCGATTTCCCAGCTTCAGGGAATTCGGAGCGAGAGAAACGAGGCCCCGTAACTCACATGAGAGCAATCCCGGCCAATTTCTACCGTTTGATGGGGTCTATGTGTAAAAATTTTGACTTTTTTGGTGCACGAGCAAATCTGCTGGAAAGGCGTGTGGAAGTTTCGTGACGTTCGGACATATTTGGCGACACTAAATGAGCGTTTTGCCAGCTCCAGGGAATTCGGAGCGAAGAGAAACGATGCCCGTAACGCACATGAGAGCAATCCCGGCCAATTTCTACCGTTTGAGGGGTCTATGTGTGCTGGAAAAGCGTGTGGAAGTTTCGTGACGTTCGGACGATATTTGGCGACACTATAATGAGCGATTTCCCAGCTCAGGGAATTCGGAGCGAGAGAAACGAGCCCCGTAACGCACATGAGAGCAATCCGGCCAATTTCTACCGTTTGATGGGGTCTGTGTGTAAAAATTTTGACTTTTTTGGTGCACGAGAAAATCTGCTGGAAAAGCGTGTGGAAGGTTCGTGACGTTCGTACGATATTTGGCGACACAAAAAATTGCGATTTCCCAGCTTCAGGGAATTCGGAGCGAGAGAAACGAGGCCCCGTAACTCACATGAGAGCAATCCCGGCCAATTTCTACCGTTTGATGGGGTCTATGTGTAAAAATTTTGACTTTTTTTGGTGCACGAGCAAATCTGCTGGAAAGGCGTGTGGAAGTTTCGTGACGTTCGGACCATATTTGGCGACACTAAATGAGCGTTTTGCCAGCTCCAGGGAATTCGGAGCGAAAGAAACGAGGCCGTAACGCACATGAGAGCAATCCCGGCCAATTTCTACCGTTTATGGGGTCTATGTGTGCTGGAAAAGCGTGTGGAAGTTTCGTGACGTTCGGACGATATTTGGCGACATAATGAGCGTTTTGCCAGCTTCGGGAATTCGGAGCGAGAGAACGAGGCCCCGTAACGCACATGAGAGCAATCCCGGCCATTTCTACCGTTTGATGGGGTCTGTGTGTAAAAATTTTGACTTTTTTGGTGCACGAGCAAATCTGCTGGAAAGGCGTGTGGAAGTTTCGTGACGTTCGACGATATTTGGCGACACTAAATGAGCGTTTTGCCAGCTCCAGGGAATTCGGAGCGAGAGAAACGAGGCCCCGTAACGCACATGAGAGCAATCCCGGCCAATTTCTACCGTTTGATGGGGTCTATGTGTAAAAATTTTGACTTTTTTGGTGCACGAGCAAATCTGCTGGAAGGCGTGTGGAAGTTTCGTGACGTTCGACCATATTTGGCGACACAAAAATGGCGTTTTGCCAGCTCAGGGAATTCGGAGCGAAGAAACGATGCTCCGTAACGCACATGAGAGCAATCCCGGCCAATTTCTACCGTTTGATGGGGTCTGTGTGTAAAAATTTGACTTTTTTTGGTGCACGAGAAAATCTGCTGGAAAGCGTGTGGAAGGTTCGTGACGTTCTACGATATTTGGCGACACAAAAATTGCGATTTCCCATTCAGGGAATTCGGGAGCGAGAGAAACGAGGCCCCGTAACGCACATGAGAGCAATCCCGGCAATTTCTACCGTTTGGGGGTCTATGTGTAAAAATTTTGACGTTTTTTGGTGCACGAGCAAATCTGCTGGAAAAAGCGTGTGGAAGGTTCGTGACGTTCTACGATATTTGGCGACACTAAAATG
>NW_026891995.1:0-8956 GCF_015708825.2 Lethenteron reissneri
AAAGGAGAGAGGACATGAAAGGGGGGGCAATAAGGTAATAAAAACTCCCCTAAATTCACACAAGAGGAACAAGGGAGGGGGGAAATTGCAGGCGGGGGGGGGGGGGGTCAGCAGGACATCGTTTTGTAAAAAAAAAAACCACAGAACCAGGCACCATGGAGTAAGAGATAATTATATTCTGAACAAAGATAAGCCGGGATATCAGATTAAATAATCACAAGAAGTCAAATAATAAGTACGGAATTAAAGTAGAAGAGGAATCAAGGGCGGAGAAGGCTCTCAAAATTAACCAAACACAACACCCATGGGAAGCGAGCAACACGGCCGCCTTTGTCTTTCCGAGAGGATCTCCACACACAGGCACCAAGCTAGGAAATGACACCCATAAAGGGGGCAATGGCTCAAAGGAAATTAACACGTCTTCGAATAAATAAGCGCATGCGCCGGGTGCTCCCACCGTGGAAACAACCGCCTTTGTCTCCCCACAACACGGACAAACACGCACGCGAAACACACGGACGGACACACACACGGACGCAGATGGTCCACCCCCACAGGAAGGTTTTATGACACAGCTTTTGAACAACTCGGGAAGCCGAGTGGAATTTTCCGATATAAACCGAAGGAAAATCCATACAACTCAGATCGACAGGGGCTCTGGCCTCCATCACAGATCGACAGGGGCTTTGGCCTCCATCACAGTTCGTCAGGGGCTCTGGCCCCCATCACATATCGTCCGGGCTTCGGCTCCAACACACATATCATCCGGGCTACGAGCCCATCTTCGGCTCCACCACAGATCTTCACGAGCTCCGGCCTACATCTCATCTCGTCTCCGGGCTAAGGCCCCACCAGAGTTCTCCAGGGCGACAACCATCTCTCCTCGTCGCCGCCAACGAAGAAGCTTTTCGTCATCCAGAAGGACGAGGATCGCGCGGTGCCGAGGCATCGCCTGCCGCACACGAGTGTACGAGCCAGGCTCCCTTGCCGTGTCGCCACGCCGAGGTGCATCGCCTGACCACGCAAACGAGCGTGGCCGCGCGTCAGTCATCGTACGGGGTCAGCCAAGGAAGGAGTCGGAAAGCGAGCCGCTCACCCTCTCACCGCAGCTGCGCAAGCCAGAGGGTCCTTCTCCGAAAGTCGTTCGTACCCACAACTTCCCCCACCAATAGACCCACACCCGCACGCATTGACGCCCCACTCACCTGTGAGACTATCCCATCTAGTTCACCCTTACCATCGTAGCAACCCTAGTCAATTATCAGAAGACTGATTATCAACTACATGAACCATCAGCTGGCCATGCGGAATCGCGGCCCATCGAGTGATTAAGAGTCCGTCGGTTATAAGAGCAAGGTTGTTACCGTGTCTTTCCCTTGTTCCGCTCATCACATAGGCGATCAATAGACTCGTCGAGGCAAACTCAAACCCTCGGAATCCTCATTACGAATCGACCGAACACAGAGAGAGAATATCTTGTCAAACCAGTTTCCTTTGTCCCAGAGTCTCGCCGAAGAATTAATTACAACAGAGCCAGATTCGCTCTCGCGCCCACACGCCCTCACCCACCATTGTATCAAACATTCCGTTAAAAAGGATTTTAGACTTGCCGATGAATCTATTGACATATACTTTCGCCTCTGGGATACAATAAGTGCTTTTTATTACCGCCATATGAAGTGTGTCATGCTTGTTTTCAAACTCGACCAGTCGCCGATTGTGATCAATACATGGGCGAACTAATGATGCCTGGTAGAAAAGTAGAGGTTACAATTGATAGAAGTGTTTTTAGTCATTCAGTTCCTTAAATGCATAAGTGTTTATTCATTCATTTTAGTCAAATGCATAATCTCGTAATTGCATAAGAGTTTGGTTATTCATATTAGTTAATGCATAATATCGCAAATGCATAAGAATTTTTAGTCATTCAGTTCGTTTAATGCATAAGAGTTTATTCATTCATTTTAGTCAAATGCATAATCTCGTAATTGCATAAGAGTTTGGTTATTCACATTAGTTAATGCATAATATCGCAAATGCATAAGAATTTTTAGTCATTCAGTTCGTTAAATGCATAAGAGTTAATTCATTCATTTTAGTCAAATGCATAATCTCGTAATTGCATCAGAGTTTTGGTTATTCATATTAGTTAATGCATAATATCGCAAATGCATAAGAATTTTAGTTATTCAATTTAGCTAAATGCATAAGTGTTTATTCATTCATTTTCGTCAAATGCATAAGAGTTTTCGTTATTCATATTGCATAATTGCATAATGTCACAACTGCATAAGTTTTTGTCGTTCATATTAGTTAATTGCATAATCTTGCCCATGAATTATTGACGCTTGTTTGACCTGCATGATAGAATGTCACGTGCTTGTTAGAATAAAATTGTTATCACAGAAGCATATCGAGTGTTCCTTCCAAGTCCATGCAAAACTGTCTTATTCTTGACAACTGTATCCTGTGATGAGATATGAAAATGGAGACCTAAAATATTATAACACACACTAGGATAATCGGTAAATGAATCTATGATAATCGTGTTATCCTGATTGATCACTCTGGATAAACGAAACTAAGCAAATTATCATAACTGCACACATTAACATAATCGCAAGCCTCCGCATAAATTACTACGATTATCATAATTTATGCATATAATCACATGCATTACCATAATTTATGCATATTAATACACACACTATCATAATTAATGCGAATTGCGCATTTTTCGGAAAATTATTAATTTTTATTATTTTCATCAAAATTTCATAATACCAACACATACAACATAATGGGGGCTCGTCCGGGATCTCTCACAGACAGTGTTTTGCATGGATGATGGAATGAACCACTTCGTGTTAACCAGAATATCGGGATCGAACATTGCATGGTAATTGTGAACGGGCGGAAAACAAAAAAAAACGCCCTCTAAAGTTAAAACCCAGAATAGCAGGTTAAAACAGAGACAGTGGAATTAAGATAATATCGTATCAAACCAATTGCATCCTGTGATAAATGGTGTTAGAGGTACGCACTCTGAATCGGAAAATAACAGATAGCTCGAGTCGAATTGACTACACTCTGTGAGATAATTGTTTTATATGCACTCTGAAAGGGAATGTCAAAGTAACTCCCGCCACACCTTGAGATGCTGGGATTAAGAATAATTTTTGAATGGGTTACGGGATACGGGGAGCTCGTATTTAAACGTACCGACCAATCTGTTACAAAGCAGTACAGTCAGAGAGACATATGGGAAGGGAGCTGTATCGATAACACGAACACACCTCGGGGGAAACTAATTGACTGGATAAAAGGTAACGAAGGCGAACACGATGCAAAAACTGCAGAGAAGGCAGGACAGGACTCATTCCTTCTCACACAGGCATACAGACAGGGATTGTGGAATGAGGGAAAATTTGGAAAGGAAACGGGAGAGAAATCAGTGCTCGCGACACCAGCGAAACTCACAGACGTGGATCCACAGAATAAATATGGAAGTGACATTAAATCACACTCTTGGGTACGTGGACAGAGTCCAGGGATTGATCGCACAAAAATTATGGATATCGAACAAAAATCATTGACAAAGGGAAACCCTCACAATTCGAGAGAAGGGATGGAGAGATACATATGCAAACAAAAACATGTGAGACTGACAACTTCACAGATAGAGGGAGGAAAAATGTTAAAGTAAAATCGCCAGGACATGGTACACTAAGGGCAGAGGCAAAAACTGAAGGGAAATGGCAACACGAGCGACACGGCACTGGGCGCGCACACAGAAAATGCACACCACTTAAACACAAGCGACACAGCACAGACCAAAGTGACAGATTGCCTGATGATAACTTGTTTGATGATGACGCTGTCGGCAATCAACTTTCGGAATACCTATTCACCAGTAAAACCCTTAAATTGATGGACAAGGCTCTAGTCAGAATTCCCGATTTTGACCCCCACAATAAGACTATGGATATCCACACACATATCGCAACCGTAGAAGAGGAGGCAATGATTAGAGGGCTGAGGAGACGGGATGAAAAAGCGAGTTTGTTGAAACGGACCTTACATAAAGAATCTATTCCATGGGTAAAGTCACTACCACACAAGGTTAGAAATGATTTTAAACAATTGAGCCTGGCAGTGATTCGGAAGTTTGGAGAATATTCGACACTCACTGAGGGGTTTTATGCTGTAAAATCGATGACCCAGGGCATGGACCAAGATCCACGTGACTACCTCGTCCAATTTAAAAGAGCGTATTATGCAGGCGATGTGAATCAATACCACGAAGGAGATAAAATGTTCAAAATTATGTTTTTTGAATCCTTGAGCCCAGAGATTACAGAAAGGGTGAGGATGGTTTTGAATCCAGAAACCGCATCCTTACGCCGCATAGAGAGCAAGGCGTACATGGCATGGTTGTACAGAGCTAAGAATCATAATTCGGATCCAGAACACAGGGAGAGGGATGAGGAACCCAGCCTCTCAGAGAGGAATAAAAATCACCGAGCAGTCCCACAATGCAGGACAGAGCAGAAACGCACGCACCCATGGCAAAATAACCCAGAGAGAGGTTGGCACGAGAATGAGAGCGGCACAAAGCCGAACATTCAGGAGAATCGCAGGAGGGGGAGGTTCAGAATAGAACCATACCAACACCCCATGCCACGACACACACAAGATCAAAATTACCCACAAAGATGGCGAGGTAACAATCCAGGAAAAATTTGGCACCCAAATGGGAGAAATACTGGGCTAAAAATGTACGAGAATCGCAGGAGGGAGAGGTTCAGAGCAGAACCATATCAACACCCCATCCCACGACACACGCAAGGTTCAAATTACGCACAGAGATGGGAAGATAACCACCTAGCGGGAAGGTGTTACACAGACCGCGGAGGTATGGATGCGAACATTCAGGAGAATCGCAGGATGGGAGGTCAAACACAATCGATCCAATTCCGACCAATTCCTCCACCGGCTATACCAGGAGGGAATAGAGGAATAACACAGAATGCGGTCCAAATACGTGATGAACCATCCACAGTGAGTGCGAGCGAGCGGCCAACACGCGCCCCACCCGCCGAGGTGTTAAACCCTGAGCAGGCTGCAAGTGACAGGGCTGAATGGAAGAGTGATCGGACGGTGGATAGCAGACAGCAGAGACAAAGAGAGAACACAGAGACACGCCCTGAGGAGCGCAGGCGTGAGCCTTTGAATGGAAAATATCCAAGGGAAACCAAAAATTATGTGGATCGGAGTGCTAAAATGGAGACGAATGTCCATGACGTATCGGGAATGGTGTTGAAATCCAACACACTCGTAAAAACAAAGAGGGCAACATTACGAAGGACAGAATTAAATCGACACACTGACTCGGCAAATGTGCATGTAATCGCAGAGAGAGCGAATGCCACGAACCAAGTGTCAAAGTGGGTCGTGTGCGCGAATTCTGGTTACGTGCAGCACAATTTTTCACCACACACTCCCACGACGCGAGAGAGTGAGAGAGGAAACTACAAAAACGAACCCGAAAACCGTGATCAAATTATCAAAGTGATAAGTGGTAAACCAGGCAACATGAGGAAGGTAACGCATAAATGCGTTCGAAACCGCTACCTAGCGTTTCCCAGGATTTAACAAAAACAAAAATGAATGTTCGTCAGAGTTATGATGTATGAGAACCGATGTAACGCAATATCGATGTTCAACGTGTTGTTTATTTTCTTTGCTTATTTCAAATGTAATAAGGTTAAGATCGTAATACGTGCACGCGCGTCGTAAGAATAACCGCCGAGAGTAAGGGCGGCTGATGGGATTCATGACAAAATAAAAAAGGGGGGCATTACTTTGTTTGAAAATTCGCCAGTGGCCAAATCGACCCCTGATAATTTTCAAAAGGGCGGACTGTTGTGTATATGCCCCCTTTTTATTTTTTTTAATATTAATTTTTTTTAAGAATTATTCTGCCAACATAGATAATATCGTTTTTTTTTAATAGACGCGGCCACGTGGGAACGAACACGCCCCCACACTTCCACAGAGGCCCCCACACTTCCACAGATGCGCGCATACCTCATTTCAAAGGAGAGAGGACATGAAAGGGGGGGCAATAAGGTAATAAAAACTCCCCTAAATTCACACAAGAGGAACAAGGGAGGGGGGGAATTGCAGGCGGGGGGGGGGGGTCAGCAGGACATCGTTTTGTAAAAAAAAAACCACAGAACCAGGCACCATGGAGTAAGAGATAATTATATTCTGAACAAAGATAAGCCGGGATATCAGATTAAATAATCACAAGAAGTCAAATAATAAGTACGGAATTAAAGTAGAAGAGGAATCAAGGGCGGAGAAGGCTCTCAAAATTAACCAAACACAACACCCATGGGAAGCGAGCAACACGGCCGCCTTTGTCTTTCCGAGAGGATCTCCACACACAGGCACCAAGCTAGGAAATGACACCCATAAAGGGGGCAATGGCTCAAAGGAAATTAACACGTCTTCGAATAAATAAGCGCATGCGCCGGGTGCTCCCACCGTGGAAACAACCGCCTTTGTCTCCCCACAACACGGACAAACACGCACGCGAAACACACGGACGGACACACACACGGACGCAGATGGTCCACCCCCACAGGAAGGTTTTATGACACAGCTTTTGAACAACTCGGGAAGCCGAGTGGAATTTTCCGATATAAACCGAAGGAAAATCCATACAACTCAGATCGACAGGGGCTCTGGCCTCCATCACAGATCGACAGGGGCTTTGGCCTCCATCACAGTTCGTCAGGGGCTCTGGCCCCCATCACATATCGTCCGGGCTTCGGCTCCAACACACATATCATCCGGGCTACGAGCCCATCTTCGGCTCCACCACAGATCTTCACGAGCTCCGGCCTACATCTCATCTCGTCTCCGGGCTAAGGCCCCACCAGAGTTCTCCAGGGCGACAACCATCTCTCCTCGTCGCCGCCAACGAAGAAGCTTTTCGTCATCCAGAAGGACGAGGATCGCGCGGTGCCGAGGCATCGCCTGCCGCACACGAGTGTACGAGCCAGGCTCCCTTGCCGTGTCGCCACGCCGAGGTGCATCGCCTGACCACGCAAACGAGCGTGGCCGCGCGTCAGTCATCGTACGGGGTCAGCCAAGGAAGGAGTCGGAAAGCGAGCCGCTCACCCTCTCACCGCAGCTGCGCAAGCCAGAGGGTCCTTCTCCGAAAGTCGTTCGTACCCACAACTTCCCCCACCAATAGACCCACACCCGCACGCATTGACGCCCCACTCACCTGTGAGACTATCCCATCTAGTTCACCCTTACCATCGTAGCAACCCTAGTCAATTATCAGAAGACTGATTATCAACTACATGAACCATCAGCTGGCCATGCGGAATCGCGGCCCATCGAGTGATTAAGAGTCCGTCGGTTATAAGAGTAAGGTTGTTACCGTGTCTTTCCCTTGTTCCGCTCATCACATAGGCGATCAATAGACTCGTCGAGGCAAACTCAAACCCTCGGAATCCTCATTACGAATCGACCGAACACAGAGAGAGAATATCTTGTCAAACCAGTTTCCTTTGTCCCAGAGTCTCGCCGAAGAATTAATTACAACAGAGCCAGATTCGCTCTCGCGCCCACACGCCCTCACCCACCATTGTATCAAACATTCCGTTAAAAAGGATTTTAGACTTGCCGATGAATCTATTGACATATACTTTCGCCTCTGGGATACAATAAGTGCTTTTTATTACCGCCATATGAAGTGTGTCATGCTTGTTTTCAAACTCGACCAGTCGCCGATTGTGATCAATACATGGGCGAACTAATGATGCCTGGTAGAAAAGTAGAGGTTACAATTGATAGAAGTGTTTTTAGTCATTCAGTTCCTTAAATGCATAAGTGTTTATTCATTCATTTTAGTCAAATGCATAATCTCGTAATTGCATAAGAGTTTGGTTATTCATATTAGTTAATGCATAATATCGCAAATGCATAAGAATGTTTAGTCATTCAGTTCGTTAAATGCATAAGAGTTTATTCATTCATTTTAGTCAAATGCATAATCTCGTAATTGCATAAGAGTTTGGTTATTCACATTAGTTAATGCATAATATCGCAAATGCATAAGAATTTTTAGTCATTCAGTTCGTTAAATGCATAAGAGTTAATTCATTCATTTTAGTCAAATGCATAATCTCGTAATTGCATCAGAGTTTTGGTTATTCATATTAGTTAATGCATAATATCGCAAATGCATAAGAATTTTAGTTATTCAATTTAGCTAAATGCATAAGTGTTTATTCATTCATTTTCGTCAAATGCATAAGAGTTTTCGTTATTCATATTGCATAATTGCATAATGTCACAACTGCATAAGTTTTTGTCGTTCATATTAGTTAATTGCATAATCTTGCCCATGAATTATTGACGCTTGTTTGACCTGCATGATAGAATGTCACGTGCTTGTTAGAATAAAATTGTTATCACAGAAGCATATCGAGTGTTCCTTCCAAGTCCATGCAAAACTGTCTTATTCTTGACAACTGTATCCTGTGATGAGATATGAAAATGGAGACCTAAAATATTATAACACACACTAGGATAATCGGTAAATGAATCTATGATAATCGTGTTATCCTGATTGATCACTCTGGATAAACGAAACTAAGCAAATTATCATAACTGCACACATTAACATAATCGCAAGCCTCCGCATAAATTACTACGATTATCATAATTTATGCATATAATCACATGCATTATCATAATTTATGCATATTAATACACACACTATCATAATTAATGCGAATTGCGCATTTTTCGGAAAATTATTAATTTTTATTATTTTCATCAAAATTTCATAATACCAACACATACAACAATGTACCACAATACATATTAAACAGGGGAATCAGAAGAGGTGGCGCGCTCTTGCCAAGCATCA
>NW_026891996.1:0-18009 GCF_015708825.2 Lethenteron reissneri
ATCGGCTGGAGGCCGAACGGCTCCCCGTGGTTGTGCGGTTACGTAACCGATTTGCGGTGGCGGGCAGGAGGGGAGGGAGGGGTCCGTGACGTTCGCTCTCCGACTTTGTCACCGAACGATTCGTGAAACTGCGAGATGTTGATTCGACGGATGTTTGCGTGTGTTTGCGTGTGTGTGTATGTGCGTGTGTGTGTGCGTGTGTGTGTGTGCGTGTGTATGTGCGTGTGTGTGTACGTGTGTGTGTGCGTGTGTGTGTGTGTACGTGTGTGTGTGCGTGCGTGTGTGTGTGCGTGTGTGTGTGTACGTGTGTGTGTGCGTGTGTGTGTGTGTGCGTACGTGTGTGTGCATGTGTGTGTGTGTGTACGTGCGTGTGTGCGTGCGTGTGTGTGTGTGTGCGTGTGTGTGTACGTGTGTGTGTGCGTGCGCGTGTGTGCGTGCGTGTGTGTACACACAGCAACGGGAGGCAGGCAAGGCGGTGTTCTGCCTGGCGGTGGTGTTTGCGCTGTGCTGGCTGCCGCTGCATCTCAGCCGCATCCTCAAGAGAACCGTCTACGACGAGATGGACCCCAACCGCTGCGAGCTGCTCAGGTGGGGGGGGCACCCCCGAACCGTCCCCCCCCCCCCCCTCTCCCTCTCTACTCGTGCCCTCCTCGTCCCATGGGAGATTGAAGAGTCAATTGTATCGTCTTCGCGTGAATCAGAGGTCGCAAACGGGTTTTGATTCCTTACCCGTACCCGTACCCGGCCGCACCAGGGTCGCAAACGGGTACCCGTACCCTACCCGTACCCGTACCCTACCCGTACCCGTACCCTACCCAGACCCTACCCGTACCCAGACCCTACCCGTACCCTACCCGTACCTTACCTGTACCCTACCCGTACCCTACCCGTACCCTACCCGTACCCTACCCGTACCCGGCCGGGTACGGGTAGGGTACGGGTATCGGGTACCCGATTGCGACCTCTGGGATGAAGCCACGTTGCAGGCGCGGGTGGGTTGATTCTAGGAACTTATATGCGTGGCGGCTCGAGTCCTCTCGTCCTCTGGCTTGAGATGGCTGCCACCTATGGGTCAGAGATGATTGTCTGCCACCATTAAGCAATTGGTAATTAAATATTTAAAAGAAATTGCCTAAACAGTGTAAAAATGTAAAAAAAAAATTTCACGAAAATTGTCACGCACAACGAGTCTGTGTGCAAAATGTCAGCTCTATTGGATCACGGGAAGTGTGTTAAAAAACGACCGAAAGAGTTGCACGGTCGTAAGCAAGCAAGCAAGCGAACTTAATATAAAGGATTTAAAAAAGAGCTTATTCTCATGAGAGCAGATGAACAGATTATCTTAAGAAAGCAGTGGTTGTGTGTGCTGTGCGTGGTGGTGGTGGTGGGTGGTGGTTCCCCAGCTGTCCGCGTGAAAGCGAGAGAGATGAGGAGGGAGAGGGAGGGAGATGGGGCCACGGGACAGACAGACGGGCAGGTGGGGAAGCTTTCCGAGGGTCGATAAGTCACGTGACCTGACGGCTGGACGGGCTGTCACGTGACCCTCAAGCAAGAAACTCAGGTTCAGGCCTGTCCCTAATGTACACTTGCAATTACAAACATCAACACACACAACAACAACAGTCATTCGCCACTAAGTGGCGGAGTCACCACGACGCTTGTGCCAGGCCAAGTGCACCTTGAGGCCACGTGAAGTGTCGAACGCCCGCTGGCAGGAGGTCACGGGGCAGACCCAGCAGGTGCCACGGGTCGACTGACTGAGACGAGTGGCTGATGCACCATCTGTGCCCCCTACTGTGCCAACTTGCTGTGCTTTAGCCACCCGGCGCTCCGCTCGTTGTGAGCGTCGCTCCTCCGCCCTCCGTTGTTGTTGGAGGGCGACTGCCTCCAACTGCCCAGTAGCGTCCTTCACGAGCCTCCTCCACTGAGGCCGATCTTGACACCGCTGGTACCAGTCATCGGCAAGTCCACTCAGCTCCACGTCCTCCTGTACCACATCACTCCATCTCTTCTCTAGCCCATGCCGCGCCCGTCTAGCCCCCTCGATCCGGCCGAACAAAAGCTGTTTAGGCATGCGGTGGCTGGGCATGCGGGCTACATGACCCAGCCAACGCAGCCTTGCCTGCCGGAGGAGCTCACTGATGGGACTTTGCCCAGATCTTTCAAGGACTTGTGAGCTCCTCACACAATCCAGCCTGGTTAAACCCAGGATGGATCGTAGGCAGGCCAGCCTAAATGTTTCCAACCGGCGAAGATGCTCCACTAGGGGGGTCCACGTTTCGCAAGCGTAGAGAAGGGAGGGAATGACCGTGGCTGAGAAGACCTGAAGCTTCGTGCGGAGCGACAGACCAGGTAGCTTCCACACAGCGTTACGCAACCGATGAAAAGATATTGCCGCTCGACTGATTCGGAGTGAGACCTCTGCTGATAAACTGGAGCCGGTCATAAGCACGCTGCCCAGGTATGGGAAACTCTCCACTCTCTCCACAACTGCCCCATCACCAATTGGGAGTTGTGGGGTGGAGTGTCCGATGGTACAAAATACCCAGCAGATGTTGTTTTGGTGGGGCTGATGGTAAGGCCCCACCTCTTAGTGGCACGCTCCAGTCTCAGCAGCAGCGTCTCCAACTCCTCTTCTGAATGAGCAGCTATTACCAAATCATCGGCATACATAACATGGTTGACCAATAGGGAGCCATCCCTTGATCGCACCCGGGCGTCGATCAGCCTCCCATTATATCTGTACCAAATGGAAATTCCCCCGGTACAGCTATGGAAGGCTTCACGAACTACGCGGTCAAAATAGATGTTAAATAATGTGGGAGCCAGAGGACATCCCTGTCGCACCCCAAGGTGTACAGGGAAAGGCTCCGACTCCCGGCCACGTAGTTTTACCCGGGCCCGCTCACCATCATGAAGGTCCTTAATGATCGTGAGCAGAGGGTCAGGGACTCCGAAAGCACGAAGAACAACCCAGAGCCCAGTCCTACTGATGGTATCATAGGCCTTGACCAGGTCAATAAAGCAGAGATGTAGGTCTTTTGGAATTCCCTACACCTCTGCTGTAGCAGACGGACAGAAAATATGGCATCTGTGCAGGACCGCCCTTTCCTGAAACCGCATTGGGGCTCCGCAAGCCTCTCCTCAGCGTGCCTAGCAAGTAATCCTTGCCAGGACCTTACCCGGCACACTGAGGAGTGAGATGCCCCTGTAGTTGTTACAGTCGGTACGGTCCCCCTTCTTAAAGAGGGGGACCACCAGGGCATCCTTCCAGTCCTGCGGAACCCGTCCAGTGGTCCAGACTGTTGTTATGATGTCATATAGGGCAGTCTGTGCACAAACGCCACCCTCCCTCAGCATTTCGCTTGGGAGATCATCTCTGCCCGATGCCTTCCCTGGTCTCAGACTCCGGATCGCCCTCAGTACTTCCTCAACAGCTGGCACCTCAGCCAGCCACTCACAGGGGGTGACCTCTTCCAATATTTGAGGCACCGCAGCCTCAGCAGGGTTATCACCACTTTGTGCCATGATGTTTTCCTGGCTGAGAGAATTTCCCTCCCCCAGGACCTCACAGAAATGCTCAGCAAATCTGCAAACCTGTTCCTGGGGGTCGGAGATTGGATCACCGTTTTTTCCTCTAATGATGGTAATAGGTGTGGCGCTGCAGGTTACTTTTTTGATGGAGTTAAATAGTGATTTGTGATCACGGGCCACTGAGGCAGACTCCATCTCCTCAGCAACCCGCGACCACCACCCATCCTTACAGCGCCTTACGGCTCTCCGAACTTCCGAGCGAAGGCTGCGGTAAACCTCCTCATTCTCTGACGTGGGATGCTATAGGCGATGAGAGTGGGCCTGACGCTTTTTCAATTAACCTGAACACCTCCTCTGTCAGCCAGGGTTTCTGGGGAGGTCTGGACCGCGTACCCAAAGCAGCCATTGCAGCTGCATGAGTCACAGTCTTAAACCTCGCCCATTTCCCCTCGACATCAGGTGGAGTGGGGGACGATGCCAACCCCAGCTGCAAGCGATGATGAAATTCTCGCTTGCAACTTTCATCAGCTAACTGAGACCAGGCCACTTTTGGTTGGAATGGGATCCTGGGTGTACACCCACCACCGGAGTGGAAGAAAGGCAGGCGCATCTTACAGATGACTAGTCGATGGTCAGAGGACAGATCAGCTCCACGGTAGGTCCTGGTGTCAAGGACATGGGTTCGCATCCGCTGGTCCGTCACTATGTAGTCCAGCAGATGTTCTTGCTTGGACCCGGCATGTATCCATGATGTTGTGTGGATGCGCCGATGCCGGAAGAGCGTGTTGGTAATTACAAGCCCATGGGCTGCACAAAAATCTAGCAGCCTCCTACCGTTATTATTGAGCTGATCTGGCCCATGCCTTCCAATCACTCCAGACCAGGTACCAGCATCATGACCAACTCGGGCATTGAAGTCACCCAACAAGATGACTCTGTCCCGAGTGGCCACTTTAGCCAGCACCTGTGACAGGAGGTCATAGAAAGTCTGACTCATCGGCTTTGCCTGCATCCCTCCACGGATGTTCGTCTTCGGTGGGGGCATAAGTAACCACGACCACCACTCCTCGCCTCTGGTTGATGGGAAGGCGAGCCCAAAGTATCCTGGGGCTTACAGCTTCCCACACCTCACCGCCACGCTCCCACGCCCCCTTCATTCTTTTGTTCAGAAGAAGAGCCACACCCTGTTGTTTGGCAGTCTCCTGCCCCGAGTAGAGGACTGTCCACCCCTCATGGTGGCAGGAGCCAGAACCGGTCCACCGGACCTCCTGAATGCCACAGAGATCCAGGCGGTACCGGTCCAGCTCCCGACAGAGGAGTGGCAGCCTCTCCTCCGCAGTGAGCGTTCGAACATTCCACGTGGCCATCCGCAATGGTTTTTTTTGTTTCTGGAGGAGCCCCGAGGGTGAAAATTCAATCTCCTGGCTCCGCCAAATGGGGTTTGGCCAGGAGACGTCATAAAAGCCTGACCCCCCGGGGCCTCCGGCACAAGCTTATTTGTTACAGGTTTATGTTTAATTCGTGGTTTAGTGGTGGTTAATTGAAGGTGGAGGGGTTACCAGCCCCTCACACCCGTCCAGAGCCCCCGTTTAGCCACTGTGGTGGTCACAGACGCCATGAGGGGAGAGGCCAATGGGCATTGGACTTCCCCCCACAGCACTGCCCACGACAGTGTTGCCCGTCCGGCACCGCGAGGAGGTAGGAGGTTGTTTTGCCGGACCTTACACACACACACATGGACACACACCCACGATAGTCTATTTCCATGTTATCTCAACGTAAATCGATTCCAATAGCTTAATCAACTATAAATCGATTCCCATGTTATCCCAATAGAAATCGACTCTATAAATCCACTACAAGAATCGATTCCTAATGTTATCCCATTAAGAATCGACGCAAGTGGAGTTAATCGAACCGGGAATCGAATTTCTCTGCACCACGTGACTTGAGAAACTGAAACACGTGGGTCCCAGGTGGGTGTCATGGCGGTGCGAGAACTCTTCTCGAGACTTGGCCTACTCTTCCTCTCCCTCGTCACGTGCACACGCGGTGAGCACAGCCAGAGGTGGTCGATACATCGGGTACCAGGTTGTGGTGGACGTGGGGAGCGGTGGTGCAGTGGTTAGCGCACTGTGTGTGTGTGTGGGGAGTGGTGGCACAGTGGTTAGCGCACTGTGTGTGTGGGGGGAGTGGTGCAGTGGTTAGCGCACTGTGTGTGTGTGTGTGGGGGTGGTGGTACAGTGGTTAGCGCACTGTGTGTGTGGGGGGGGAGTGTGGTACAGTGGTTAGCGCACTGTGTGTGTGTGGGGAGTGGTGGTGCAGTGGTTAGCGCAGTGTGTGTGTGTGGGGAGTGGGTGCAGTGGTTAGCGCACTGTGTGTGTGGGAGTGGTGGTGCAGTGGTTAGCGCACTGTGTGTGTGTGGGGAGGTGGTGCAGTGGTTAGCGCACTTGTGTGGGGAGTGGTGGTGCAGTGGTTAGCGCACTGTGTGTGTGGTGGGAGGTGGTGCAGTGGTTAGCGCACTGTGTGTGTGGGGGGTGGGGGGTGAGTGGGGGTGCAGTGGTTAGCGCACTGTGTGTGTGTGGGGAGCGGTGGTGCAGTGGTTAGCGCACTTTGTGTGTGTGGGGGAGCGGTGGTGCAGTGGTTAGTGCACTGTTGTGTGTGTGGGGAGCGGTGGTGCAGTGGTTAGCGCACTGTGTGTTGTGGGGGGAGGTGGTGCAGTGGTTAGCGCACTTTGTGTGTGGGAGTGGTGGTGCAGTGGTTAGCGCACTTTGTGTGTGTGTGGGGAGCGGTGGTGCAGTGGTTAGCGCACTTTGTGTGTGTGTGGGAGTGGTGGTGCAGTGGTTAGCACAGTGTGTGGGGAGGTGGTGCAGTGGTTAGCACACTGTGTGTGTGTGTGTGGGGGCGGTGGTGCAGTGGTTAGCGCACTGTGTGTGTGTGTGGGGAGCGGTGGTGCAGTGGTTAGCGCACTGTGTGTGTGTGGTGGGGAGCGGTGGTGCAGTGGTTAGCGCACTGTGTGTGTGTGGGGGAGCGGTGGTGCAGTGGTTAGCGCAGTGTGTGTGTGTGGGGAGTGGTGGTGCAGTGGTTAGCGCACTTGTTGTGTGGGGAGTGGTGGTGCAGTGGTTAGCGCACTGTGTGTGGTGAGTGGAGTGGTGGTGCAGTGGTTAGCGCACTTTGTGTGGGGAGTGGTGGTGCAGTGGTTAGCGCACTGTGTGTGTGTGGGGAGCGGTGGGCAGTGGTTAGCACACTGTGTGTGTGGTGGGGGCGGTGGTGCAGTGGTTAGCGCACTGTGTGTGTGTGGGGAGCGGTGGTGCAGTGGTTAGCGCACTTGTGTGTGTGTGGGGAGCGGTGGTGCAGTGGTTAGTGCACTTGTGTGTGTGTGGGGAGTGGTGGTGCAGTGGTTAGCGCACTGTGTTTGTGAGTGGGGAGTGGTGGTGCAGTGGTTAGCGCACTTTGTGTGGGGAGTGGTGGTGCAGTGGTTAGCGCACTTTGTGTGTGTGTGGGGAGTGGTGGTGCAGTGGTTAGCGCAGTGTGGGGAGCGGTGGTGCAGTGGTTAGCACAGTGTGTGGGGAGCGGTGGTGCAGTGGTTAGCACACTGTGTGTGTGTGTGTGGGGCGGTGGTGCAGTGGTTAGCGCACTGTGTGTGTGTGTGGGTGGGGGCGGTGGTGCAGTGGTTAGCGCACTGTGTGTGTGTGGGAGCGGGGTGCAGTGGTTAGCGCACTGTGTGTGGGGAGTGGTGGGGCAGTGGTTAGCGCAGTGTGGGGAGCGGTGGTGCAGTGGTTAGCGCACACCGAGTGCCGTTTTCCCATCTCCCCTGCGACTCCCCCTCTGAATGTCCGCGTGGAGTCTCGCGACCTGCTGACGCAACTCCGCTGGGACCACGACGCTGAAGTGGACGTCGCCACAGCAGCAGCTCAAAGCTCCTGGACGTTACCTACAGGGTGGACAGCAAACTGTGAGATGCTCGCTCACTCATCCACTCGCTCACTCACTCACTCACCCACTCGCTCACCCACTCACCCACTCGCTCACCCATCCACTCACTCATCCACTCGCTCAACCACTCACTCAACCACCCATCCACTCACCCACCCACCCACTCACCCACCCACTCACTCACTCACCCACCCACTCACTCACTCACTCACTCACTCACCCACCCACTCACTCACCCACCCACCCACTCACCCACCACCCACCCCACCCTCACTCCACCACCCACCCACCTACCCACTCACCCACCCACCCACCCTCACTCACCCACCCACCCACTCACCCACCCACCCACTCACCCACCCCACCCACCCACTCACTCACCCACCACCCACCCACTCACTCACTCACCCACTCACCCACCCACCCACTCACTCCTCACCCCACCTCCTCCTCCCGTGTCTCTGTCTGTGCAGCTATGGACGAGCCCGCTGGCGGACCGTCTGCGCTGCCACCAGAGAACGGTGCGATGTCTCCTCAGCTCTGCGACATCCCGGCGACCGCTATCAACTTCGCGTCAGATCCACCGTCTTATCACCACCACCAACACCACCATCATCATCACCCTGGGTCGTGGTTGATGTGTTACCCTTGAAGACAAGTGAGTGGCATTGTCTGTGTCTCTGTCTGTGTCTCTGTGTCTGTGTGTGAGTGTCTCACTCTCTGTGTCTCTGTGTGAGTGTCTCTGTGTGAGTGTCTCTGTGTGTGAGTGTCTCGTGTGTGTGTCTGTGTGTCTCTGTGTATGAGTGTGTGTCTGTGTGTGTGTCTCTGTGTGTGAGTGTCTCTGTGTGTGTGTCTCTGTGTGTGAGTGTCTCTGTGTGTCTCTGTGTTTGTGTGTGAGTATCTCACTCTCTGTGTCTCTGTGTGAGTTTCTCTGTGTGAGTGTCTCTGTGTGTGTCTCGTGTGTGTCTCTGTGTCTGTGTGTGAGTATCTCACTCTCTGTGTCTCTGTGTGAGTTTCTCTGTGTGAGTGTCTCTGTGTGTGAGTGTCTCTGTGTGTGTGTCTCTGTGTGTGTCTCTGTGTCTGTGTGTGAGTGTCTCACTCTCTGTGTCTCTGTGTGAGTTTCTCTGTGTGAGTGTCTCTGTGTGTGAGTGTCCTGTGTGTGAGTGTCTCTGTGTGTGTCTCTGTGTCTGTGTGTGAGTGTCTCACTCTCTGTGTCTCTGTGTGAGTTTCTCTGTGTGAGTGTCTCTGTGTGTGAGTGTCTCTGTGTGTGAGTGTCTCTGTGTGTGTCTCTGTGTCTGTGTGTAGTGTCTCACTCTCTGTGTCTCTGTGTGAGTTTATCGTGTGAGTGTCTCTGTGTGAGTGTCTCTGTGTGTGAGTGTCTCTGTGTGTGTCTCTGTGTCTGGTGTGAGTGTCTCACTCTCTGTGTCTCTGTGTGAGTTTCTCTGTGTGTGTGCTCTGTGTGTGTGTGTCTGTGTGTGAGTGTCTCTGTGTGTCTCTGTCTGTGTGTGTCTCTGTGTGTGTCTCTGTGTGTGTGTCTCTGTGTGTGAGTGTCTCTTTGTGTGAGTGTCTCTGTGTGTGTCTGTGTGTGTGTCTGTGTGAGTGTGTCTCTCTGTGTGTGTGTCTGTGTGTGAGTGTCTCTCTGTGTGTGTGTCTGTGTGTGAGTGTCTCTTTGTGTGTGTGTCTGTGTGTGTGTCTCTGTGTGTGAGTGTCTCTTTGTGTGAGTGTCTTTGTGTGTCTGTGTGTGTGTGTCTGTGTGAGTGTGTCTCTCTGTGTGTGAGTGTCTCTTTGTGTGAGTGGTTCTGTGTGTGTGTCCCTGTGTGTGTCTGTGTGTGTGTCTCTGTGTGTGTGTATGTGTGTGTTTGTGTGTGTGTCTGTGTGAGTGTCTCTGTGTGTCTCTGTGTGTCTCTGTGTGTGAGTGTCTGTGTGTGTGTGTGTCTGTGTGTGTGTCTCTGTGTGTGTGTGTCTGGTGTGAGTGTCTCTGTGTGTGTGTCTGTGTGTGAGTGTCTCTGTGTGTGTGTGTCTGTGTGTGTGTGTGTGTCTGTGTCTGTGTGTGTCTGGTGTGTGTCTGTGTGTGTGTCTGTGTGTGTCTGTGTGTGTCTCAGCCGTGCTGAGTGCTCCGACTGTCACCTTGATGCTCCACAAGGATGCGACGCTGGAGGAGGGTGGTGAGGAGGGTGTGTGAGGAGTGGTGAGGAGGGTGGTGAGGAGGGTGGTGAGGAGGGTGGTGAGGAGGGTGGTGACGAGGGTGGTACGAGGAGGAGGAGTGTGGTAGTGAGCGTGAGGACTACAAACATGACGACAAAGATGGCTACGAGAATGACGACGACGATGACGGTGATGGCGGCGATGACGGTGATGGCGGTGGCGACGAGGGAGAGCGGTGGGAGCTGTCCGTGCGGGTCTCCATGAGGAGCGAGTGGAGGAGGAGGATGGCGCAGAGTGACGTGATGTACCATCTACAAGCCGAGGTCTCCACAAGGAGGGTGTGACTAGCACGGTGAGAGTGGGTGGGTGGGTGGGTGTGTGGGTGAGTGGGTGGGTGAGTGGGTGTTGGGTGGGTGAGTGGGTGGGTGGGTGGGTGAGTGGGTGGTGGGTGGGTGGGTGAGTGGGTGGGTGAGTGGGTGGGTGAGTGGGTGGTGAGTGGGTGTGTGGGTGGGTGAGTGGGTGTGTGGGTGTGTGTGTGTGAGTGGGTGGGTGAGTGGGTGGGTGGGTGAGTGGGTGGGTGAGTGGGTGTGTGGGTGGGTGAGTGGGTGAGTGGGTGTGTGGGTGGGTGAGTGGGTGGTGTGTGTGTGTGTGAGTGGGTGGGTGGGTGTGTGTGTGTGTGAGTGGGTGGGTGGGTGGGTGAGTGGGTGGGTGGGTGGGTGAGTGGGTGGGTGAGTGGGGGGTGAGTGGGTGGGTGAGTGGGTGGGTGAGTGGGTGGGTGAGTGGGTGAGGGGGTGAGGGGTGTGGGGTGGGTGGGTGAGTGGGTGGGTGAGTGTGGGTGTGTGGGTGGGTGGGTGGGTGAGTGGATGAGTGGGTGGGTTGGTGAGTGGGTGGGTGAGTGAGGGTGAGTGGGTGAGTGGGTGGATGAGTGATGAGTGGGTGGGTGGGTGGGTGAGTGGGTGAGTGGGTGGGTTGGTGAGTGGGTGGGTGGGTGGGTTGGTGGTGGGTGGTGGGTGGGTGAGTGGTGGGCGGGTGGGTGGGAGAGTGAGTGGGTGAGTGGGTGGGTGGTGATGCTACTACTACTGATGACGATGCTATTGCTGCTGCTGCTACTGAATGTCCAGAAATGGTTGAGTTCTGTCAGCTTCCACTTCCATGCTGAACTGGATGGATGGGTTTTGCGAGTTGAGATGATTTAGAAACGCGCTCAGTCTATCTTTGCCGTGTGGCCAGACCACCAACGTGTCATCCACGTAACCCACACACTGAGACCATCTGCTTGCTCCTGCCAGGAGCGCTTTGTGGGATGTCGCTACCCGCCACGCGCTGCCTCAGCCTGCAGGCGCTGCTGAGTACTGACGCGTCCGCGTGAGAGTCACGGCTCGCTACCCGCGGTGGAAGACAGGGGAGTGGTCTCCACTGTCGTGTGTCTCCGTCCCTCCACCACACAGCGCCGTGGGTGAGTGGGTGGGTGGGTGAGTGGGTGGGTGGGTGAGTGGGTGAGTGAGTGGGATGGTGAGTGAGTGGGTGGGTGGGTGAGTGAGTGGGTGGTGAGTTAGTTGGTGGGTGAGAGAGTGGGGGTGGTGGGTGGGTGAATGAGTGAGTGAGTGGGTGGGTGAGTGGTGGGTGAGTAGGTGGGGGTGGGTGAGTGAGTGAGTGAGTGGGTGGTGATGGGTGAGTGGGTGGGTGTGAGTGAGTGAGTGGTAGTGAGTGGGTGGGTGAGCGGGTGGGTGGGTGAGTGGGTAGTGAGCGAGTGATTTGGTAAGTAGTTGATGATTGAGTGGGTGAGTGGGTGGGTGGGTGGGTGAGTGGATGAGTGGGTGGGTTGGTGAGTGGGTGGGTGAGTGAGTGGGTGAGTGGGAGTGGGTGGATGAGTGAGTGAGTGGGTGGGTGGGTGGGTGAGTGGGTGAGTGGGTGGGTTGGTGAGTGGGTGGTGTGGGTTGGTGAGTGGGTGGGTGGGTGGGTGAGTGGGTGGGCGGGTGGGTGGGAGAGTGAGTGGGTGAGTGGGTGGTGGTGATGCTACTACTACTGATGACGATGCTATTGCTGCTGCTGCTACTGAATGTCCAGAAATGGTTGAGTTCTGTCAGCTTCCACTTCCATGCTGAACTGGATGGATGGGTTTTGCGAGTTGAGATGATTTAGAAACGCGCTCAGTCTATCTTTGCCGTGTGGCCAGACCACCAACGTGTCATCCACGTAACCCGGCACACTGAGACCATCTGCTTGCTCCTGCCAGGAGCGCTTTGTGGGATGTCGCTACCGCCACGCGCTGCCTCAGCCTGCAGGCGCTGCTGAGTACTGCGTCCGCGTGAGAGTCACGGCTCGCTACCCGCGGTGGAAGACAGGGGAGTGGTCTCCACTGTCGTGTGTCTCCGTCCCTCCACCACACAGCGCCGTGGGTGAGTGGGTGGGTGGGTGAGTGGGTGGGTGGGTGAGTGGGTGAGTTGGTGGTGAGTGAGTGGGTGGTGGTGGGGAGTGGGGGTAGTTAGTTGGTGGGTGAGAGTGGTGGGTGGGTGGGTGAATGAGTGAGTGAGTGGGTGGTGAGTGGGTGGGTGAGTAGGTGGGTGGGTGGGTGATGAGTGAGTGAGTGGGTGGGTGAGTGTGAGTGGGTGGGTGGGTGGGTGAGTGAGTGGGTGAGTGAGTGGGTGGGTGAGCGAGTGATTTGGTAAGTAGTTGAGTGAGTGGGTGGGTTAGTGGGTGGGTGAGTAGTTGACTGAGTGGGTGGTTGAGTGAGTGGGTGCGTGAGTGAGTGGGTGGGTGAGTAGGTGGGTGGGTGAGTGAGTGTGGGTGGGTGAGTGGGTGGGTGAGTGGGTGGGTGAGCGAGTGATTTGGTAAGTAGTTGAGTGAGTGGGTGGTTTAGTGGGTGGGTGAGTAGTTGACTGAGTGGGTGGTTGAGTGAGTTGGTGCGTGAGTGATTGAGTGGGTGAGTGGGTGGGTGGGTGAGTGAGTGAGTGGGTGGGTGAGTGGGTGGGTGGGTGAGTGGGTGGTGAGCGAGTGATTTGGTAAGTAGTTGAGTGATTGAGTGGGTGAGTGGTGAGTGGGTGGGTGAGTGGCGCACCCATTTAGCCCTCTCTATCCGGCTGAACAAAAGCTGTTCAGACATGCGGTGGCTGGGCATGCAGGCTACATGGCCCAGCCAACGCAGCCTTGCCTGCCGGAGGAGCTCACCAATGGGACTTTGCCCAGATCTTTCTGGGATTTGTGAGCTCCTCACACAATCCAGCCTGCAGGTTAAACCCAGGATGGATCGTAGACAGGCCAGCCTAAATGTTTCTAACCGGCGAATATGTTCCATTAGGGGGGTCCACTTTTCGCATGCGTAGAGAAGGGAGGGAATGACCGTGGCCGAGAAGACCTGAAGATTCGTGCGGAGTGACAAACCAGGTAGCTTCCACACAGTATTATGTAACCGATGAAAAGGTAATGCCGCTCGACTGATTCGGAGTGAGACCTCAGCCAGTCATGAGCACACTGCCCAGGTATGGGAAACTCTCCACTCTCTCCACAACTCCTCAATCACCAATTGGGAGTTGTGGGGGTGGAGTGTCCAATGGTACAAAATACCCAGGCAGGTGCTTAGTTTTGGTGGGGCTGATGGTAAGGCCCCACCTCTTAGTGGCACGCTCCAGTCTCAGCAGCAGCGTCTCCAACTCCTCTTCTGAATGAGCAGCTATTACCAAATCATCAGCATACGCAACATGGTTGAGCGATAGGGAGCCATCCCTTGACCGCACCCGGGCATCGATCAGCCTCCCATTGTATCTGTAACAGATGGAAATTCCTCTGGTACAGCTATTGAAGGCTTCACGAACTATGTGGTTAAAATAAATGTTAAATAATGTGGGAGCCAGAGGACATCCCTGTCGCACCCCAAGGTGTACAGGGAAAGGCTCTGACTCCCGGCCACGTAGTTTTATCCGGGCCCGCTCACCATCATGAAGGTCCTTAATGATCGTGAGCAGAGGGTCAGGGACTCCGAAAGCACGAAAAACTGCCCAGAGCCCAGTCCTACTGATGGTATCATAGGCCTTGACCAGGTCAATAAAGCAGAGATGTAGGTCTTGTTGGAATTCCCTACACCTCTGCTGTAGCAGACGGACAGAAAATATGGCATCTGTGCAGGACCGCCCTTTCCTGAAACCGCATTGGGGCTCCGCAAGCCTCTCCTCAGCGTGCCTGGCAAGGCGGTGTTGAACAACAACACACAGACAGGTACACACAGACACACACACAGACACACACAGACAAATATCCCCCGTGTAGCCTTAACAGACTGTTGGGGCAAGTGCTGTTAGCGAGCACCTATGAAGGTCAGAACTTTACACGAGGGGGTGGGTGGCCAGCACCACGCCCGGCCGCCTTTGTCTCCCCAGTGGCGATGTTTATACGCCGCACCAGGTACTCATTTTGAGGCTGAGGCGACCTAGGGGAGGCCCGGGAACGGTTTAGATAATCGTCACCGGTGTTGGCCGTGAGCGGGAATCGAACCTGGGACGCTGGGTTCATAGCGCAGTGTAGCGCTAACCGCTGCACCACCGCTCCTCATCCAACAACACTGCTCAGCATCCCACTCTGTCTGTGTCTCTGTCTGTGTCTCTCTGTGTCTCTGTCTGTGTCTCTGTCTGTGTATCTGTCTCTCTGCCTGTATCTGTCTCACTGTGTCTCTGTCTGTGTCTCTCTGCCTGTATCTGTCTCACTGTGTCTCTGTCTGTTTCCCCCGTGACTCTGTCTCCCCATGTCTCCCCGTATCTCCTCGTGTGTCCCCAATCTCGTAGCCACCACCCCCGCCACCACCACCACCACCACCACCACCCCCACCACCGCTGCCACCACCACCACCACCCCCACCACCACCGCTGCCACCACCACCACCCCCCCACCACCACCGCCACCACCGCCACCACCACCCCCCACCACCGCCACCACCACCCCCACCACCACCACCCCCATCCCCACCACCACCACCGCCACCACCACCGCCGCCACCACCACCACCACAACCCCCACCACCACCACCCCACCACCCCCACCACCACCACCCCCCCACCACCACCGCCACCACCACCCCCACCACCACCACCCCCACCACCACCACCCCCACCACCACCACCACCGCCCCACCACCACCACCACCCCCACCACCACCCCACCACCACCCCACCACCGCCACCACCCCCCCCCCCACCACCCCACCACCACCACCCCCACCACCACCGCCACCACCACCCCCACACACCACCCCCCCACCACCCCCCACCACCACCCGCACCGCCACCACCACCGCCCCATCCACCTCGCGTGGGGTGTCCACGGGGCGTGGTGACGCTCTTTGCCAGCGGCCGTGTCGCCTCCATCAGCTCGCTGGTGGCCATGGCGACGCTGCTGGTGACGCTGCTGGTGCTGGTGCTGGCGCTGGTGTGCACCGTGCGGAACAGACGGAGCCCCGGCAATCGTCCCGGTGAGCGGCGGCGGCTACACAGATGTTGACTACCTCGCCTGGTGCGTAGGAAGTCGTGGGTTCGATCCAGACCCTGACGCCTGCTGCTGTATACTTGGAGTTTGCGTGTCTCTCTCATCATCATCTACTACACTATAAGAGTTTCTCTCCCCACGCTGCGTGCGATCTTCTCGTTCCCCAGCGATGGAGCAGCCAGCGACCGCCCCGAGCCTGCTCCCTGACAGTCCCAGCCACCACCACCACTGCGACCACCACCATCACCGCCGCTGCGACCACGACCACCACCACCACCATCACCACGGTGGCGGCGGTGGAGGAGCAGAGCTGGCAACTCTAGAATCCCGCCCCCGGCCCTGGTTGACATTGCCGGATGAAAGCCGCTCACCGAGTCGTCTCCGCACCAACCCGTTCACCTCCTGCAGGGTGACCGTGCGCTGGCCGCGAGACAGTGACCACCTCGCGTGGCACGCGCGACGTGCCGGGTTCCAGCTCGAGCCGTGACGACGACGCCCGCCGCTGTTGGCTCGGAGTTGGCGGCGTCCGTCTCTCCGCGTGGCGACGTCCGTTCCAGAGGAGAATGAATGATGTTTTACACGGCAAGTTATACATGTGTAGTGTTGTAAAGGACGGACTAATAAACCTCTTTATGGCACACACAGTTTATTGTCTTAATGACACAGTCCCTAACACACACAAGGGTTGTACGGTCCCCTCACCCGTTACCCTGAGGAGGTACAGCCTCCTGACCTGCACAGCTCACACTTCACTCCTAATCTACGGAGCTACAGCCTCCAGACTTGCCGTCTATCCAATCTCCCCGCCATCCCAGCGTCCTCCAGACTTGCCGTCTATCCAATCTCCCCGCTAGCCCAGCGTCCTCCAGACTTGCCGTCTATCCAATCTCCCCGCCATCCCAGCGTCCTCCAGACCTGCCGTCTATCCAATCTCCCCCCTAGCCCAGCGTCCTCCAGACTTGCCGTCTATCTAATCTCCCCGCTAGCCCAGCGTCCTCCGGACTTGCCGTCTATCCAATCTCCCCGCTAGTCCAGCGTCCTCCAGACTTGCCGTCTATCCAATCTCCCCGCCATCCCAGCGTCCTCCAGACTTGCCGTCTATCCAATCTCCCCGCCATCCCAGCGTCCTCCAGACCTGCCGTCTATCCAATCTCCCCCCTAGCCCAGCATCCTCCAGACCTGCCGTCTATCCAATCTCCCCCTAGCCCAGCGTCCTCCAGACTTGCCGTCTATCCAATCTCCCCGCCATCCCAGCGTCCTCCAGACTTGCCGTCTATCCAATCTCCCCGCCATCCCAGCGTCCTCCAGACTTGCCGTCTATCCAATCTCCCCGCCATCCCAGCGTCCTCCAGACTTGCCGTCTATCCAATCTCCCCCCTAGCCCAGCGTCCTCCAGACTTGCCGTCTATCCAATCTCCCCGCCATCCCAGCGTCCTCCAGACTTGCCGTCTATCCAATCTCCCCGCCATCCCAGCGTCCTCCAGACTTGCCGTCTATCCAATCTACCCCCTAGCCCAGCGTCCTCCAGACTTGCCGTCTATCCAATCAACCCCCTAGCCCAGCGTCCTCCGACTTGCCGTCTATCCAATCTCCCCGCTAGCCCAGCGTCCTCCAGACTTGCCGTCTATCCAATCTCCCCGCTAGTTCAGCGTCCTCCAGACTTGCCGTCTATCCAATCTCCCCGCTCAGCGTCCTCCAGACTTGCCGTCTATCCAATCACCCCGCTAGTTCAGCGTCCTCCAGACTTGCCGTCTATCCAATCAACCCCCTAGCCCAGCATCCTCCAGACTTGCCGTCTATCCAATCAACCCCCTAGCCCAGCGTCCTCCAGACTTGCCGTCTATCCAATCTCCCCGCCATCCCAGCGTCCTCCAGACTTGCCGTCTATCCAATCTCCCCGCCATCCCAGCGTCCTCCAGACTTGCCGTCTATCCAATCTCCCCCCCATCCCAGCGTCCTCCAGACTTGCCGTCTATCCAATCTCCCCCCTAGCCCAGCGTCCTCCAAACTTGCCGTCTATCCAATCTCCCCGCCATCCCAGCATCCTCCAGACTTGCCGTCTATCCAATCTCCCCGCCATCCCAGCGTCCTCCAGACTTGCCGTCTATCCAATCTCCCCCCTAGCCCAGCGTCCTCCAGACTTGCCGTCTATCCAATCAACCCCCTAGCCCAGCGTCCTCCGACTTGCCGTCTATCCAATCTCCCCGCTAGCCCAGCGTCCTCCAGACTTGCCGTCTATCCAATCTCCCCGCTAGTTCAGCGTCCTCCAGACTTGCCGTCTATCCAATCTCCCCGCTAGTTCAGCGTCCTCCAGACTTGCCGTCTATCCAATCACCCCGCTAGTTCAGCGTCCTCCAGACTTGCCGTCTATCCAATCAACCCCCTAGCCCAGCATCCTCCAGACTTGCCGTCTATCCAATCAACCCCCTAGCCCAGCGTCCTCCAGACTTGCCGTCTATCCAATCTCCCCCCAGCCCAGCGTCCTCCAGACTTGCCGTCTATCCAATCTCCCCGCCATCCCAGCGTCCTCCAGACTTGCCGTCTATCCAATCTCCCCGCCATCCCAGCGTCCTCCAAACTTGCCGTCTATCCAATCTCCCCCTCCCAGCATCCTCCAACTTGCCGTCTATCCAATCTCCCCGCCATCCCAGCGTCCTCCGACTTGCCGTCTATCCAATCTCCCCGCCATCCCAGCGTCCTCCACTTGCCGTCTATCCAATCTCCCCCCTAGCCCAGCGTCCTCCAGACTTGCCGTCTATCCAATCTCCCCCTCCCAGCATCCTCCAGACTTGCCGTCTATCCAATCTCCCCCTAGCCCAGCGTCCTCCAGACTTGCCGTCTATCCAATCTCCCCCTAGCAGCGTCCTCCAGACTTGCCGTCTATCCAATCTCCCCGCATCCCAGCGTCCTCCAGACTTGCCG
>NW_026891997.1:0-18595 GCF_015708825.2 Lethenteron reissneri
AACATTCATTTTGAAGATACTAGGGCTTCCAGGTTGACCATTGGCCCTCTAATTGTGTGCCCGTGTGATGAATTTGGGAATCTTTTTCATATTATCATGAATATATGAATGAGTATAGACATGCAAGTCATGTGTGACTGTATATATGCATTCCTTTGTGCCTCAATACTGACGTAGATAGTGTGGATATTCTCTTTTTTCTGTCTGCAGCTGACGCTTCCTCTGCAGAATTGGTTTGATGGAACAAAGGCACTCAGCGCAGCTCGGTACAAAAAGGCAACAACGCGACCAGCGTGCATACAGCATGGATCGTGTTGGACATTTAACACAGCACCAGAGAACTCACACAGGAGAGAAACCCTTCAAGTGCACTGTGTGTGACAAGGCATTTTCATATCCATCAGTTCTAAGGAACCACCAGAGAACACACACGGAAGAAAAACCCTTCAAGTGCAGTGTGTGTGGGAAGGCATTTTCATATTCATCTGCTCTTAAAAAACACCGGAGAACACACACAGGAGAAAAACCCTTCAAGTGCAGTCTGTGCGCGAAGGCGTTTTCACAGTCATCTGGTCTTGTATCACCAGAGAACACACACGGGAGATAAACCCTTCAAGTGCAGTGTGTGGGAAGGCATTTTCAGATAAATCTCCTCTTAAAAACACCGGATAACACACACAGGAGAAAAACCCTTCAAGTGTAGTCTGTGCGAGAAGGCGTTTTCACAGTCATCTGCTCTTGTATTACATCAGAGAACTCACATGAGAGAGAAACCCTTCAGTTGCACTTTGTGTGGGAAGGCGTTTGCACATTCACAACATCTTAAAATACACCAGAGAACACACACAGGAGAGAAACCCTTCAGTTGCACTCTGTGTGGGAAGGCGTTTGCACAATCACCATATCTTAAATTACACCAGAGAACACACACTGGAGAGAAACCCTTCAAGTGCACTGTGTGTGGGAAGGCGTTTGCACATTCACAACATCTTCAATTACACCAGAGAACACACGGGAGAGAAACCCTTCAAGTGCACTGTGTGTGACAAAGCATTTGCACAGTCATCAGGTCTTCATAGACACCAGAGAACACACACGGGAGAAACCCTTCAGTTGCACTCTGTGTGGGAAGGCGTTTGCACAGTCATCAAT
Organism: Lethenteron reissneri; assembly: GCF_015708825.2. NCBI lineage: Eukaryota > Metazoa > Chordata > Hyperoartia > Petromyzontiformes > Petromyzontidae > Lethenteron > Lethenteron reissneri. The sequence goes on from NW_026891997.1 coordinate 1,153, forward strand.
TCTTAAAAGACACCAGAGGACACACAAGCATCAGAAGATCCCCAAGAAATGGAGTCTGAAATCGGCTTGTGAAAGTCAAAGTGCTGCAATGAGCCCATCCCTCATGAAACCAGAAGTGAATCCCATCTTGGACACTTTTAAAGGTATCAAGGTGAAATGTGAAGAGGCGAATGTGAAATGTGAAGAAGTGATGAAGAGCGAAGAAGTGAAGGTGAAATGTGAAGTGATGGTGAAGAGCGAAAAAGTGACGGTAAACTGTGAAGATGAAGATTCAACTCCAAATCGTACCTTCACATCGATGGAGACAACGTGAAGCAGGAGGAGAATTCTGACTGCGAGGCAGAGCTAGGCAACTCCCAGCAGTTTGTGGAAGTGGAGGTGTGGGTGGACTTCTTAGACAATACAAAGTCAAATGGAGACCCGGTAGATGGGTAGGCTTGAGACAATGAAGCTCCAATAGATGCACCTTTGTCACAGGCCTTTAATGAAAAGAACGTGAAATTGAACACTGAATTCCTGGGTTCAACCTGCAGAGTAAGAGCGGCGAGTATTTGTTGACCTGTGGGTTGGGTAGATGAAGAATCAGGAGCAAGAGCCAATAAGCTTCTAAGTATTCCACTGTTATATTTATATTGCATTGATATGGTGTTTAATTGCCTCAGCAACTCAGTTTCATATCTCATCACAAACACTCGAAGAGCACCTTCAAGTGGCAGCTGCCTCTGTCATAAGGTGACTCTGCTGTCACCTGCATGTGGGCATGAGTCTGTCAGTAGGGGGTGATGATTGATGTGTAATCTTCATTATGTAATTTCTGGATAATGTTTGAAATTGCCCAAATATTGACGATGACACCAACATGCAATGACCTATGCGTTTTGAATGACACAATCGTATGTTTTACATCCACTGTTAAGCAGACGGTGCATATTTTGTTAAATGTTCCTTGAGTAGCCAGACATGCCTGTCGGATTTGAACCTTGAACCTCTGCAATAAATAGAGAATGTGCTTGTACTTGGCTTCCCTCAATCTGAGTGTAGGCATGACAGCCTGAATGTGTCTAACTGGCGCAGATGTTCCATTTAGAGGGGTCCACGTTTCACATGCCTACATTAGGGAGGGCATGACTGGCCGAGAAGAACCGAAGCTTCATGTGGAGCGACAGACCAGGCAGCTTCCACAGCATAGCGCAGCCGATGTAAAGATAATGCCGCCCGACTGATTCGGACCACCCACACTACACGCAGTATACCCACAAGATCTACACACACCATGTACACAGCGTACACACAGTTTGCCCACACAGTATACAAACAGTCTGTACACGCACCGTGTATACACACAGTAACAACCGCCATTCGCCACTAAGTGGCGGTGACGTCACCACGGCGCTTGTGCCAGGCTATGTGCATGGGGCAGATCCAGGTGTCATGGGTCGACTGACTTAAATGACTGGCCAATGCACCACCTGTGCCCCCGACTGCGCCAACAAACAGTGTCCACACACAATGTTCACGTTGTTGTTGAGCACGCACCCAATGGGTCTCTGTTCAAGAGAGGGAGCCACAGAAATGGAATCTAAATAAACTTGAACTCTAACCCTGATCTCGCTCTCTGACGTCACCCCTCATTAACTCGGCATGATATGCGAGGGGGAGGTGTCCTCCATTAGTGACGTCATGTCACCGAGGTATTGACCCCCCACCGGGATTTTGAGCGTGACGTCACGTCTGCCGATTTCCGTTCCAGTAAAGTGCTTATTTGGGACGGGGTCAGCAGCCAAGAACCATCACCTGACATGGGCCCCTCTCATTAACATAATATATTCAGTTACCCTGCTGCTCGTTGGGGAAGAGGATTGTGTGAACCCCGCAAGTGACGTCATGTCACCTGCTGCTGCCGCATGACGTCACGAGTTACCAGGTAGCTGCTGCTCCGCGCACGCTCGCTCACTGAGATCCGAGGTGAGAAGTTTACATCGTGGTGGTCGTTGTGTTGTTGTGTGGTGATTGTTGTTGAACCCAGGTAGAGTCTCGCTCCTTCTTCCTGTCGTAGGGATATCAATTGAGTAGCAGCGAGTATGGAATCGATGTCCAGGTTGGAACATTACAACGCGCGGCCTAGCCATGCGGGGACTTGCCTCCTGCCCTCGCCTGGTTGCATTTGCTTTAATTCTCTGCTTAAGTTTAATTTGTCTTCACCTGGCTCACTACTTTGAAACTTTGTTTTACCTGAAATATTTCTACGTTTTTTTTTATTTTACCAGGCATAGCCCACTTGAGCTACACCGCTCTTTTTCAGAAGTGACCTGCCCACAACACATGGGGGCTTATCAACTTGTGGAAATCGTCTTGGTTCTTTCGGTAAAGTCACGTAGAAGGGAAGTAATACAATAATAAAATAAAACATAATAAAATAATTCTCACGACGTTTCAGCCACAACGCAAGCAGCCGTCCTCAGGTGAAAACCCAGGTCTGTCGACAGACCTGGAATTTCATCTGAGGGACGGGTGCTTGCGTTGTGGCCGAAACGTCGTGAGAATTATTTTATTATGTTTTATTTTGATTAGTTTATTACTTCCCTTCTACGTGACTTTACCGAAAGAACCAAGAAGATGAATCCCTGCAGTCACGGAAGCTTTAAATCGAAATTTAACGTGTGGAAATGTTTATCGGTCAAATACTCTAAACGCGTGGTGATGTTGACTCTAAATGTGCAGGGAAAACCGCAGGATCCAGAGGAGAATCCACGCGACCACGGAGAGAGAGGGACACGCAAACTCCAAATATACAGCCATAATACAGGTTTGTTTGTGTGAGATCGCGTAAATAAATCAATGTGCCGTTAGCCCCGCCATCACCCGACACAGCCAATTAGTAAGAGGTTTGTCAGGTAAACAGAACGTGGCCAATGCGTCACTAGTACAGCACTAGTGTGTAGTGTAGTGTATAGTATAGTGTATAGTAGTGTATAGTGTAGTGTATAGTTTAGTGTAGTGTATAGTTGTGTATAATGTAGTTAATAGGCCTCTTCAGCCACCAGCGTGCCTGCAGAAGACGTGGATGTCCTTCCTAGATCTTCGTTCGCGAAGCCAAGCCATGATGATGATGAGTGTATAGTAGTGTATAGTGTAGTGTACTAGTACATCTCATCGGTGTGTTGGAGAGCCAAGCCACAACATTTACAATCTGAGTACAACGTTTTGACACTAATTCCAACCATCTTCATCAGACGACAGCCAAATGTTGTGGCTTGGCTCTGTGGAAATAGAAATCGGCTCGTTGGGTTAATAGCGCAGCACGTTAACCGTTGCACTACCGCTCCCCACTCACGCACAAACTTTATCGGAAGTATAGTATCCAGTAATAACTTAAGTTTCCCGGCTTAGCTCAGGTCTCGGTAATCAAACATTAAGAGTAATGTCTTGCCATGCTGGCTTTCATTACAATTGAATTCTGCCAATGAAGTCTGTAGATGTGTGTATATTGTCACGGTTTTGTGTGTGTTATACAATAGCAGGGCTTATTTGTTTCATAATAATGAGGACAACTTTTAAATACGTTGCCCTTGGAGAGCTTCAGGATAGACAATATTTGATGTTTTGCCATCTGGTGGTGATGGCACAATTTGGTTCACAAAAAAACGTTCACATGCACAAAGTTTGCTTTATGTAGATTTTTCACATATTTGTCTTGCAAATGTTTTTGTATATGGTTTCTCAATGTTTATTTCAATTGCGTAATTTATTATTTATTTTCTTTTTACCTCAGGCCATTATTTACTTAAAGCTTAATTTTTGAATATTGCACTTTTGGCTTTGCGAGGCACTTTCCCAGATCGTAGTCTCTGATATTCAAGGGGCTGAGGATTACGGATTTTCAGCAGAAACTAGATCTCTGCTTTATTGATGTAATTAAGGCAAATAGTACCATATAGAGTATTGGGGCTTTGGGTTCTTTGTTTTTTATGTCTGCCTCTGCTCACATTCTTTGATGATTTTTATGATTTTGGGAAAGCCCGTCTAAAGCTGCGTGACCAGGAATCGGAGCCATTTCCTGTTCAACTTGGCTTGTGACAGAAATTCACGCTGGCCCCATTCATTACATTACAGAGCATCTTCAATAATTGTCGTTTGAGAAGCTCTCAATGGCCATAGAAATAAATTGCATTTGTTACGGTTAAAATGGTACGCGCATCGATGCCTGCTTATAGTTAAGGGATCGTTCCCTGGTCAACCATGTTATATCTGCTGATGATCTGGTCATGGCTACTCAATGAAATGGGGTTAGAGAATCTTGTTCTGTGCTTGGATAATTCCATCATGAAATGGGGCCTTTCGTATGTTCCACAAAAATAAATCACCTGCCTGGGAATTTGATTTTATACAAGACTGTACCTGCTCAACTCTCCATGAGTAATCAGGCAGTTCTGCAAGTGGTGGAGGAGCTCCCATGCATGGCTAATGTGTTCACGACCAGCTCTGGTTTGACAACCAAAGTCTCACTTTAAATTTGTCTAGCAGCATTCTTTCATTAGACTGTGTAACACTGTGAAAGCTGCCTGGACTTTTGCTCCATACAAAGCTGTGAGTGTCCATCGCCCAGGTCTAGTCTGTCTGAGACCATCCCCTCTCCCTGTCATGTTGGCATCGCACCCGCCTCTCACCCTTCGTCCTGTGGATGGTGGGTGCACAGGACGGTGCCACGCAGCCTTTCCAGGTTGAGCCCAAATGGGTTACGTGGGTCACCTAGCCACCAGGCATCGTTCCATGAGTGATATCAATATATAATATCTGTAAGGATGCCCCCTAATAGACTGTCCCTGGAACTCTACCAGGCACGTCCCACTGGGGGACGTCCCAGGGGCCTGGCCCAGGACATTCTGGTGGGAATACGTCGCTTGGCTGGCTTTGGGAACGCTTGGGAATTCCCCAGGAAGAGCTCGTCTGTCGCCAGGGAAAGGGAGGTCTGGACTGCCCTACTGAATGTGCTGCCACCACAAACCTCACCAAGACAAGAGGATTTAGAAATAAATGAACGAATAAAGCTGTCAGTCTTCTTGGCCACAGATATTACTCCTTTCTCTGTGGATGCACAATATGAACTTATTTTAAGGACTGTATGTTCTGGCTTTTATTAAGGCTGGCCTCCCTATGATCCCCTTTATTGAACCAAACAAGATTGTATTATAACCTTACAGAGCCCTAAAATATCAGTACAAAATATCATCTGAAACTTTGGCAGGCGAGGCTGCATTGGTTGGGTCATGAATTCCGCATAAACAGACAGCATGCACAATCATCTTCTGTTAGTCCAGATGTTACGGGCTAAACGGGCATGGCATTGGCTAGAGAAGAGATTGGAGGATGTGGAGTTGATCAGACCTGCTGTCAAGATCAGCCTCTCGAAGAGGCCCGTGACGTATGCTGCAGGGCAGTTGGAGGTATTTGCTCTGCAACAACAATGAGGTTGGAGTAGCAATGCTCACATGAATGGGTGGAATGCTGGGTGCCTCAAATGCAGCAAGACAGCAGGATGCACAGCTGGTGCATCTGTTAATCATTTCAGTCAACCCTTGACACCTGGATCATTCCCATGACCTGCTGACAAGTGATCCACACTTACATGGCATTCATGTGAAATATGTGTATGTAAGAGTTTATGTGGGGAGCGGTGGCGCAGTTTTTATACTGTGTAACAAAAAAAACATTTGTTCCTGGGTGGTATGTGTTATTTCCTAATTGCTTTTGCCTCTAAAGTACAAAAAATGGATATTATTCCCCACAAACTTTGCTTTTGTGACCAGGACAGTGATATTTAGAAATGTATCTCTTTTCAATGAGAAAATAGGTGAATTAGTTTTTTAGTTCTTGTATAATTCTGGTCACAAAAGCAATGTTTGTGGGGAATAAGCCATTTTCTAGACATTTTGGCATAAGCAATAAAAAAATAACAATTAGTACCCAGGAACAAAAATTGTGTTACATAAGTGTTATCACAATTAAAGTTTGATTATCGCTGACAACAAACGTGATTGATTGGTGAAAACTTCACTTATTGTGGGGAAGCATTATTACGGAGCATATGAAGGTGGCCAGGCATGGTTCTGAACACACCACCTTTTTACCATGCCATTGTGTGTTACAGTGTCAAGTTTGTATTTGCTGTAAAGTATATTAACTCGATTGAACACAGAGGTTAAATCTAAACAATAGTTTATTTTAGTTTTCCTTTGGAACTTTTTACGAGAATGGAAACAGGAAATTAACACAGCACATATGCAGCTGAAATTAGATCTGATCATCCCAGCATTCAAGGAAATCTGAGCCTGGCTTCACACCTTTAAGTTGTGATTGAACATTAATTTATGCATAATACAAATAGTATTATTTTCAACACCCTTTATGACGTTAGCTGCATTTTGCTTTCATAAATATTCCTTTTGTAGCCAGACAACTGAAATTGTGTGCTTGGAGTTTTAGGTTAACAGTCATTTTTAAGATACTAGGGCTTCCAGGCTGACCATTTGCCCTCTCATTGTGTGCCCATGTGATGAATTTGGGAATCTTTTTCACTCTTATCATGAATATATGAATGAGTATAGACGTGCAAGTCATGTGTGACTGTGTATATATGCATTCTTTTGTGCCTCTATACTGACGTAGATGGTCTGGATATTAATTTTTTTCTGTCTGCAGCTGATGCTTCCTCTGGCACTTCCTCTGCAGAATTGGTCTGATGGAGCAAAGGCACTCAGCACAGCTCGGTGCAAAAAGGCAACAATGCAACCAGTGTGCATACAGCACGGATCATGTTAAACATCTGATACAGCACCAGAGAACTCACGCAGGAGAGAAACCCTTCAAGTGCAGTCTGTGCGGGAAGGCGTTTTCACAGTCATCTGGTCTTGTATCACACCAGAGAACACACACGGGAGATAAACCCTTCAAGTGCAGTGTGTGTGGGAAGGCATTTTCACGTAAATCTACTCTTAAAAAACACTGGATAATACACACAGGATAAAAACCCTTCAGTTGCAATCTGTGTGAGAAGGCGTTTGCACATTCACAACATCTTAAAATACACCAGAGAACTCACACGGGAGAGAAACCCTTCAGTTGCACTTTGTGTGGGAAGGCGTTTGCACAATCATCACATCTTCAAGCACACCAGAGAACACACACGGGAGAGAAACCCTTCAGTTGCACTCTGTGTGGGAAGGCGTTTGCACAATCACCATATCTTAAATTACACCAGAGAACACACACGGGAGAGAAACCCTTCAAGTGCACTGTGTGTGGTAAGGCGTTTGCACATTCACAATATCTTCAATTACACCAGAGAACACACACGGGAGAGAAACCCTTCAGTTGCACTCTGTGTGGGAAGGCGTTTGCACGGTCATCAATTCTTAAAAGACACCAGAGGACACACAAGCATCAGAAGATCCCCAAGAAATGGAGTCTGAAATTGGCTTGTGAAAGTCAAAGTGCTGCAGTGAGCCCATCCCTCATGAAACCAGAAGTGAATCCCAGCTTGGACACTTTTAAAGGTATCAAGGTGAAATGTGAAGAGGCGAAGGTGAAATGTGAAGAAATGATGAAGAGCGAAGAAGTAAAGGTGAAATGTGAGAAAGTGATGGTGAAAAGCGAAAAAGTGACGGTAAACTGTGAAGATGAAGATTCAACTCGAAAATCGTACCTTCACATCGATGGAGGCAACGTGAAGCAGGAGGAGAATTCTGACTTCGAGGCAGAGCTAGGCAACTCCCAGCAGTTTGTGGAAGTGGAGGTGTGGGTGGACTTCTTAGACAATACAAAGTCAAATGGAGACCCGGTAGATGGGTAGGCTTGAGACAATGAATCTCCAATAGATGCACCTTTGTCACAGGCCTTTAATGAAAAGAACGTGAAATTGAACACTGAATTCCTGGGTTCAACCTGCAGAGTAAGAGCGGCGAGTATTGTTGACCTGTGGGTTGGGTAGATGAATAATCAGGAGCAAGAGCCAAGAAGCTTCCAAGTATTCCACTGTTATATTTATATTTGCATTGATATGGTGCTTGCTTAATTGCGTCAGCAACTCAGTTTCATATCTCATCACAAACACTCGAAGAGCACCTTCAAGTGGCAGCTGCCTCAGTGTCATAAGGTGACACTGCTGTCACCTGCATGTGAGCATGAGTCTGTCAGTAGGGGGTGATGATTGATGTGTAATCTTCATTATGTAATTTCTGGATCATGTTTGAAATTGCCCAAATATTGGCCATGACACCAACATGCAATGACCTATGCGTTCTGAATGACACAATCGTATGTTTTACATCCACTGTTAAGCAGACGGTGCATATTTTGTTAAATGTTCCTTGAGTAGCCAGACGTGCCTGTCGGATTTGAACCTTGAACCTCTGCAATAAATAGAGAATGTGCTTCTACTTGGCTTCCCTCAATCTGAGTGTAGGCATGACAGCCTGAATGTTTCTAACTGGCGCAGATGTTCCATTTAGAGGGGTCCACGTTTCACATGCCAACAGAAGGGAGGGCAAAACTGGCCGAGAAGAACCGAAGCTTCATGTGGAGCGACAGACCAGGCAGCTTCCACACAGCATAGCGCAGCCGATGTAAAGATAATGCCGCCCGACTGATTCGGACCACCCACACACTGTACACACGCAGTGTACCCACAAGGTCTACACACACCATGTACACAGCGTACACACAGTTTACCCACACAGTATACAAACAGTCTGTACACGCACAGTGTAAACACATAGTCATCATCATCATGGCTTGGCTTCGCGAACGAAGATCTAGGAAGGACATCCACGTCTTCTGCAGGCACGCTGGTGGCTGAAGAGGCCTATGCGGGACAAGCAGGTCCTGCCACAACAGCTGCAAGTATAGGTCTCATCTGGGATGGGTGCTGAGGGATCATGGTTCTTCCTCCTCCTTTTGTCCTCCATACGGGCCCTGCGGGTATCTTCGAAGAAGGAGGTGGCCTGGTGGACTGTGTGCCGCCAGGAGTTGCGATCAGCTGCTTGTGTTGCCCACTGACGGTGATCGATGCAGCAAGCAGTGAGGGACTTCTTCAGGGAGTCTTTGTATCGCTTTCGTGGTGCCCCTATGTCGCGATGGCCAGAGGACAGTTCCCCATACATCACGATCTTAGGCAAGCGGTGGTTCTCCATCCTGGCGATATGCCCGGCCCAACGAAGCTGTGTCTTGAGGACCATGGCCTCAATGCTGATGACCTTCGCTGACTTGAGGACTTCAGTGTTGGCGACGAAGTCACTCCAGTGAATATTGAAGATTGTGCGGAGGCAGCGCTGATGGAAACGCTCGAGGAGACTCAGGTGACGACGGTACGTGACCCAGGACTCAGCGCCATACAGGAGAGTGGTCAGCACAACAGCTTTGTAGACGTTGACCTTTGTGGCTCTTTTAAGGTTTCTGTTGTTCCAGACACGTTTGTATAGTCTGCCAAATGCACTGTTTGCCTTGGCCAGCCTGTTGTCGACTTCGTTGTCGATCTTGGCGTCAGACGAGATGACGCACCCCAAGTAGCTGAACTGGTGGACAGCTTTCAGTTCTGTTTGTTCAATGAAGATGCTTGGTGGATGGTGCTCCTCATGGGGTGCGGACTGATGAAGAACTTCAGTCTTCCTCAGGCTGACTTCAAGGCCGAAGATCTGAGCTGTTTTCGCGAAACAGGACGTAATTCGCTGCATAGCTGCCTCTGTATGAGCAAGGAGGGCGGCATCGTCAGCAAAAAGCAGCTCCCTGATCAGTTGCTCCATGGTCTTTGTGTGGGCCTGCAAACGCCTCAGGTTGAACACGCTCCCGTCGAGACGAAAACGGATGTATACGCCATCAGCGTCGTCGAGGTCCTCTGTGACCTGCTGGAGCATCATGCTGAACAAAATGGTGAACAGCGTGGGAGCAAGAACACAGCCCTGTTTCACGCCGTTTGCAATAGGGAAGGGCTGCGAGAGATTGTTGCTATTTCTGACTTGTCCAAGCTGATCTTCATGAAGCTGGACGATCATGGTGAGGAACTTCGGTGGGCAGCCTAGCTTGTCCAGGATTTTCCAAAGTCCCTGCCTGCTCACGGTGTCAAACGCTTTTGTCAGGTCCACAAAGGTGAAGTACAGTGCTTTGTTTTGCTCCCGGCACTTTTCCTGAATCTGCCTCAGGACAAACACCATGTCTGTGGTTCCCCGGTTGGCTCTAAAGCCACACTGGGTCTCTGGGAGGTGATCTTCAGCTATTGCGGGTACCAGTCTATTCAGCAGTACTCTTGCGAGGATTTTGCCGGCGACGGACAGAAGTGTTATGCCACGATAATTGGAACAGTCTGATTTCTCCCCTTTGTTCTTGTACAGGGTGATGATGACTGCATCTTTGAGATCTTGAGGGAGTTTACCCTGCTCCCAGCAGCAGACGAAGAATTCATGGAGTTGGTGTGCAGTGCTGGGCCTCCGTTCTTCCATACTTCAGGAGGGATGCCATCGACTCCTGCAGCTTTACCACTCTTCAGCTGTTTAATGGCTTCCTCAGTCTCTTGTAATGTTGGTGCCACATCCAGTTCGGTTTTCACTGGTTGTTGTGGATGCGGTCAATCGCTGGTTCTTGGACTGAGCGGCTAGCATTGAAGAGCGTGTAGAAGTGCTCAGACCAGCGGTTCAGGATTGAGTCCTTTTCAGTGAGCAGTTTTTTCCCGTCTGCACTCCGCAGGGGGCTCAGGATTTGGTACGAGGGCCATATACCGCTTTTAGGGCTTCGTAGAATCCCCTGTAGTCGCCAGTATCAGCGCAAACCTGAGTTTTTACTGCGAGGTTGGTCCACCACTCGTTCTGAATCTCTCGAAGCTTGCGCTGGATGATGCTGCATTCCAGGCGGAAGGCTGCTTTTTGTGCGGGCAGGATGGTCGGGCCAGGTGGGCCTGTGTGCTGATCTCTTCTTTGACAGCAGCTCCTGGACTTCTAAGTTGTTCTCATCGAACCAATCTCTGTTTTTCTTCGTGGAGAATCCGAGGGTATCTTCAGATGTTTGCAGAACAACAGTTTTGATGCGGTCCCACAGCACTTCAGGAATCGGAGGCGAGTCTCCTAGGCAGCTCGGTTCCTCTAGCCTAGATCGTAACAACCGCCATTCGCCACTAAGTGGCGGTGACGTCACCACGGCGCTTGTGCCAGGCTATATGCACGGGGCAGATCCAGGTGTCATGGGTCGACTGAATTAAATGACTGGCCAATGCATCACCTATGCCCCCGACTGCGCCAACAAACAGTGTACACACACAATGTTCACGCACACAATAATGTTCACGTTGTTGTTGAGCTCACGCACCCAATGGGTCTCTGTTCAAGAGAGGGAGCCATAGAAATGGAATCTAAATAAACTCGAACTCTAACCCTGATCTCGCTCTGACGTCACCACTCATTAACTCGGCGTGATGCGCGAGGGGGAGGTGGCCCCCACTAGTGACGTCATGCCACCAGGTATATACCCCCCAAATCCCCCTCCACCGGGATTTGGGCGTGACGTCACGTCTACCGATTTCCGTTCCAGTAAAATGCTTTTATGGGACGGGGTCAGCAGCCAAGCACCATCACCTGATATGGGCCCCTCTCATTAACATAATATATGCAGTTACCCTGCTGCTCGTTGGGGGAGGGGATTGTGTGAACCTCGCTAGTGACGTCATGTCACCTCCTGCTGCCACATGACGTCACGAGTTACCAGGTAGCTGCTGCTCCGCGCACGCTCGCTCACTGCGATCCGAGGTGAGAAGTTTACATCGTGGTGGTTGTTGTTGTTGTGGTGTTGTTGTGAACCCAGGTAGAGCCTCGCTCCTTCTCCCTCGTAGGGATATCAATTGAGGAGCGAGTATGGAATCGATGTCCAGGTTGGAACATTACAACGCGGGGCCTAGCCATGCGGGGCCTTGCCTCTGCCCTCGCCTGATTGCATTTACTTTAATTCTCTGCTTAAGTTTAATTTGTCTTCACCTGGCTCACTACTTTGAAACTTTGTTTTACTTTAAATATTTCAACGTTTTTTTTTTATTTACCAGGCATAGCCCACTTGAGCTACACCGCTCGTTTTCAGAAGCGACCTGCCCACAACGCAGTGGGCTTATCAACGTGTGGAAATGTTTATCGGTCAAATACTCTAAACGCGTGGTGATGTTGACTCTAAATGTGCAGGGAAAACCGCAGGATCCGGAGGAGAATCCACGCGACCACGGAGAGAGAGGGACACGCAAACTCCAAATATACAGCCATAATCAGGTTTGTTTGGGATTGATCGCGTAAATAAATCAATGTGCCGTTAACCCCGCCACCACCCGACACAGCCATTTAGTAAGAGGTTTGTCAGGTAAACAGAACGTGCCCAATGCGTCACTAGTACAGCACTAGTGTGTAGTGTAGTGTACTAGTACATCTCACCGGTGTGTTGGAGAGCCAAGCCACAACATTTACAATCTAAGTACAACGTTTTGACAGTAATTCCAACCAGCTTCATCAAACGACAGCCAAATGTTGTGGCTTGGCTCTGGGAATAGAAATCGGCTCGCTGGGTTCATAGCGCAGCACGCTAACCGTTGCACTACTGCTCCCCACTCACACACAAACTTCATCGGAAGTATAGTATTTATCCAGCAATAACTAAGTTACCCGGCTTAGCTCAGGTCTCAGTAATCAAACATTAAGAGTAATGCCTCTGCTTTTTTATGTAATTAAGGTCTATCGTACCATATCGAGGCTTGGGGTTTGGGTTGTTCTTTGTTTTTTATGTCTCTGGCTCTGCTCACATTCATTGACGATTTTTATGATTTTGGGCAAGCCCGTCTAAAGCTGCGTGACCAGGAGTTGGAGCCATTTGCTGTTCAATTTGGCTTGTGACAGAAATTCACTCTGCCCCCATGCATTGCATTACATAGCATCTTTTAATTATGTAATTTGAGAAGCTCACAATAGCCATAAAATAATTGCATTCGTTACAGTTAAAATGATACGCGCATCGATGCCTGGTTATAGTTAAGGGATCGTTCCCTGGTCAACCATGTTATATCTGCTGATGATCTGGAAATGGCTACTCAATGAGATCGGGTTAGATAATCTCGTTCTGTGCCCGGATAATTCCATCATGAAAGGTGGCCTTGCGTATGTTCCACCAAAATAAATCACCTGCCTGGGAATTTCATGTCATACAACACTGTACCTGCTCAACTCTCCATGAGTAATCAGGCAGTTCTGCAAGTAATGGAGGAGCTCCCATACCTGGTTAATGTGTTCACGACCAGCTCTGGTTTGGCAGCCAAAGTCTCACTTTAAATTTGTCTAGCAGCATTCTTTCATTAGACTGTGTAACACTGTGTGGAAGCTGCCTGGACTTTTGCGCCATACAAAGCTGTGAGTGTCCATCACCAAGGTCTAGTCTGTCTGAGACCATCCCTCTCCCTGCCATACTGGCGTCGCACCCGCCTCTCACTCTTCGTACTGTGGATGGTGGGCGCACAGGACGGTGCCACGCAGCCATTCCAGGCTGGGTCCAAATGGGTTACGTGGGTCACCGAGCCACAGGCCTCATTCCACGAGTGATATCAATATACAATATCTGTAACGAGGCCCCCCAATAGACTGCCCCTGGAACTCTATCGGGCACGTCCCACTGATGGAAGTCCCCGGGGCCCGGGCCTGGACTTGCTGGTGGGAATATGTCGCTTGGCTGATTTGGGAATGCCTGGGAATTCCCCAGGAAGATCCAGAGTCTGTCGCCAGGGAAAGGGAAGTCTGGACTGCCCTACTAAATCTGCTGCCGCTACAACCCTCACCAAGACAAGAGGATTTAGAAATAAACGAACAAACAAAGCTGCGAGTCTTCTTGGCCACAGATATTACTCCTTTCTCTGTAGATGCAAAATATTAACTTATTTAAAGGACCGTCTGTTCTGGCTTATAATTAAGACTGGCCAGCCTATGATCCCCTCTATTGAACCAAACAAGATTGTATTATAACCTTACAGAGCCCTAAAATATCAGTACAGAATATAATCTGAGACTTTGGCAGGGGAGGCTGCATTGGTTGGGTCATGAATTCCGCATAAACAGACAGCATGCACAATCATCTTCTGTTAGTCCAGATGTTACGGGCTAAACGGGCATGGCATTGGCTAGAGAAGAGATTGGAGGATGTGGAGTTGATCAGACCTGCTGTCAAGATCGGCCTCTCGAAAGGCCCATGACGTATGCTGCAGGGGAGTTGGAGGTATTTGCTCTGCAACAACAATGAGGTTGGAGTAGCAACGATCACATGAATGGGTGGAACGCTGGGTGCCTCAAATGCAGCAAGACAGCAGGAAGCACAGCTGGTGCGTCTGTTAATCATCTCAGTCAGTCATCCCTTGACACCTGGATCATTCTCATGACATGCTGACAAGTGATCCACACTTACATGGCATTCATGTGAAATATATGTGTATGTAAGAGTTTATCTATGTGGGGAGTGGTGGCGCAGTTTTTCCACTGTGTAACAAAAAAAATGTCTTGTTCCTGTATGTGTTATTTCCTAATTGCTTTTGCCTCTTAAGTACAAAAAATGGCTATTCCCCACAAACTTTGCTTTTGTGACCAGGACAGTGATATTTAGAAATATACCTCTTTTCAATGAAAAAACAGGTGAATTTGTTATTTTCGTTCACGTACAATTCTGGTCACAAAAGCAAAATTTGTGGGGAATAATAGCCAATTTCTAGACTCTTAGGCATAAGCAATAAAAAAAATAACACTTAGTACCCAGGAACAAAAATTGTGTTACATAGTGTTATCACAATTAAAGTTTGATTATCTCTGACAACAAACGTGATTGATTCATGAAAACTTAACTTATTGTGGGGAAGCATTAATAATGAGCATATGAAGGTGGCCAGGCATGGTTCTGAACACACCACCACCTTTTTTCCATGCCAGTGTGTGTTACAGTGTCAAGTTTGTATTTGCAGTAAAGTATATTAACTCGATTGAACACGGGTTAAATCAAAACAATAGTTTATTTTTTTCCTTGGGCTTTTATAATGGAAACGGAAATTAACACTGCACATATGCAGCTGAAGTTAGATCTGTTCATCCCAGCATTCAAGGAAATCTGAGCCTGGCTTCATGCCTCTAAGTTAGCGATTGAACATTAATTTATGCATTTCTGCATAATAAAAATAGTATTATTTTCAACACCCTTTTCTATGTTAGCTGCATTTTTCTTTCATAAATATTCTTTTTGTAGCCAGAAAACTGAAATTGTGTGCTTGGAGTTTTAGGTTAACATTCATTTTGAAGATACTAGGGCTTCCAGGTTGACCATTGGCCCTCTGATTGTGTGCCCGTGTGATGAATTTGGGAATCTTTTTCATATTATCATGAATATATGAATGAGTATAGACATGCAAGTCATGTGTGACTGTATATATGCATTCCTTTGTGCCTCAATACTGACGTAGATAGTGTGGATATTCTCTTTTTTCTGTCTGCAGCTGACGCTTCCTCTGCAGAATTGGTTTGATGGAACAAAGGCACTCAGCGCAGCTCGGTACAAAAAGGCAACAACGCGACCAGCGTGCATACAGCATGGATCGTGTTGGACATTTAACACAGCACCAGAGAACTCACACAGGAGAGAAACCCTTCAAGTGCACTGTGTGTGACAAGGCATTTTCATATCCATCAGTTCTAAGGAACCACCAGAGAACACACACGGAAGAAAAACCCTTCAAGTGCAGTGTGTGTGGGAAGGCATTTTCACATTCATCTGCTCTTAAAAAACACCGGAGAACACACACAGGAGAAAAACCCTTCAAGTGCAGTCTGTGCGCGAAGGCGTTTTCACAGTCATCTGCGCTTGTATTACATCAGAGAACACACACGGGAGAGAAACCCTTCAGTTGCACTCTGTGTGGGAAGGCGTTTGCACGTTCACAAAATCTTAAAATACACCAGAGAACACACAGGAGAGAAACCCTTCAAGTGCACAGTGTGTGACAAGGCATTTTTACATTCATCAGTTCTTAGGAACCACCAGAGAACACACACGGGAGAGAAACTCTTCAGGTGCAGTCTGTGCGGGAAGGCGTTTTCACAGTCATCTGGTCTTGTATCGCACCAGAGAACACACGGGAGATAAACCCTTCAAGTGCAGTGTGTGTGGGAAGGCATTTTCAGATAAATCTCCTCTTAAAAAACACCGGATAACACACACAGGAGAAAAACCCTTCAAGTGTAGTCTGTGCGAAAGGCGTTTTCACAGTCATCTGCTCTTGTATTACATCAGAGAACTCACACGAGAGAGAAACCCTTCAGTTGCACTTTGTGTGGGAAGGCGTTTGCACATTCACCATCTTAAAATCACCAGAGAACACACACGGAGAGAAACCCTTCAGTTGCACTCTGTGTGGGAAGGCGTTTGCACAATCACAACATCTTAATTACACCAGAGAACACACACGGAGAGAAACCCTTCAAGTGCACTGTGTGTGGGAAGGCGTTTGCACATTCACATCTTCATAGACCAGAGAACACACACGGGAGAAACCCTTCAGTTGCACTCTGTGTGGGAAGGCGTTTGCATAGTCATCAATCTTAAAAGACACCAGAGGACACACAAGCATCAGAAGATCCCAAGAAATGGAGTCTGAAATCGGCTTGTGAAAGTCAAAGTGCTGCAATGAGCCCATCCCTCATGAAACCAGAAGTGAATCCCAGCTTGGACACTTTTAAAGGTATCAAGGTGAAATGTGAAGAGGCGAAGGTGAAATGTGAAGAAGTGATGAAGAGCGAAGAAGTGAAGGTGAAATGTGAAGTGATGGTGAAGAGCGAAAAAGTGACGGTAAAACTGTGAAGATGAAGATTCAACTCCAAAATCGTACCTTCACATCGATGGAGACAACGTGAAGCAGGAGGAGAATTCTGACTGCGAGGCAGAGCTAGGCAACTCCCAGCAGTTTGTGGAAGTGGAGGTGTGGGTGGACTTCTTAGACAATACAAAGTCAAATGGAGACCCGGTAGATGGGTAGGCTTGAGACAATGAAGCTCCAATAGATTCACCTTTGTCACAGGCCTTTAATGAAAAGAACGTGAAATTGAACACTGAATTCCTGGGTCAACCTGCAGAGTAAGAGCGGCGAGTATTTGTTGACCTGTGGGTTGGGTAGATGAAGTATCAGGATCAAGAGCCAATAAGCTTCTAAGTATTCCACTGTTATATTTATATTAGCATTGATATGGTGTTTAATTGCCTCAGCAACTCAGTTTTATATCTCATCACAAACACTCGAAGAGTACCTTCAAGTGGCAGCTGCCTCTGTCATAAGGTGACTCTGCTGTCACCTGCATGTGGGCATGAGTCTGTCAGTAGGGGGTGATGATGTGTAATCTTCATTATGTCAATT
>NW_026891998.1:0-18783 GCF_015708825.2 Lethenteron reissneri
GCATGGGAGACATTGCTGGCTAGGTACACCAAATGGACGGTAAGATAACCCAAGCACGCGAGGAAGCAATAAAAATGTGAAGGCCCTCCAGTCTGAGATGGGGGAACTACACTCCACAGTAGGGGGGCTGACCGGGAAGGTATCCCAATTAGAGTCCGAGTTGGAACAACTGCGTACAGGGAGAGGGAGCGGGCATGGGACCCACTACGGAGCCGCCACCCCTCCCCGGACGTGTTATGTGTGCGATCGGCGAGGGCATCTCAGGAGGGACTGTCCTCAGGTCGCCCGAGCTAGACAAGAGCTAAGGTCAAACACTAAGGCCCCCCTAGAGAGGGGACCACCAGGGGGTGAAATCGACGTAGCCCCGACACAAATAAGCTGTGAGAATAATGGCGAGCGAGTGATCTCCACACAGGTTCCAGCAACAATGCCCACAGAAACGGTGACTCCTGGCGACTGGCTACGGGAACTGGTGCGGGGATCACGGGGGCCACGTCGCTGGTGGAAGGGGAGGTAAACGGAATGCGTACCCGAATCCTGCTGGACACGGGGGCGGTGGCCTCGCTCGTGAGCGCAGCGCACTGCAGCGCGATCGGGGTCGACGTGCGTCACCTGCAGGCCCCAGACCGCGCGCTGCACACGGCGAGCGGAGCCGGAATGGGGTTGCTGGGGAGAGCCACCCTAGAGGTCCGCATAGGCAGCCAGGTGTGCACCCAGGAGTTCTACGTGTCGAGTGCGTTGTGTCACGAGTGTATTGCAGGTACCGATCTCTTAGAAAAGCTGGGACTCAACGTGCAACCCCGCCAGCGATGCGCCACCATGGAGAGCAACGGCGAGCGGATTCCATTCCTGGGACGAGAACCAACGCGCCCCCGCTTCGCACCTGTGGCCGCTATCCTGGCGATGGCAGTCACCATCGGCCGCTCACCGAGATGCTGGTGCCGGTGGCAACATCCCCCACTGACCCCGCGCTCCGACCATCAGGGGAGGTAATGCTAACTCCTCACCCGGAGTTGGCAAAACAGTATGGGGTCGTGGGATCCGCCACGTTGGTAAACGCAGATGGGGACCGATTGTTTATGCGGATGTTTAACCCGCACAATACCCCAGTGATACTGCGACGGCGCACCCCGATCGCCACTGTACACCCCCTGCACGCACGCCACTCTGACGAATCGGTGTTCGCACTCTGGGCTGAGGACCCCGGTCGTCCTGAGGGGGACCAGGACCTGGCCTGGCGAGTCGGCCCGACTCCCCGAGCCGAGGTCGTCCCCCTGCTCGATGCGTTACATGTGCCATGGGTGGATTTACCTAAGGGAGAGGCCGATCGGCTGCGCGAGTTACTGCGGGAGTATGCCGACGTGTTCAGTGAACACGACTCGGACGTGGGTCGGACCGACCTTGTTAAGCACCAAATTGACACCGGTGCAGCCCGACCCATCAAACTCCCTGCGTACCGAGTGGGCGCACCAGAACGCACCCAGATCAAAGAGGCGGTTAGGGACATGCTTCGCGATAACATAATTCAGCCGTCGGCGAGCCCCTGGTCAGCCCCGGTGGTACTAGTAACAAAAAGGATGGGTCAACCCGGTTCTGCGTCGATTACCGTAAACTGAACGCAGTCACGCTCGGCGACGCCTTCCCCATACCCCGCATCGACGACACTTTTGACAGCCTCGCCGGAGCGCGATATTTTTCCACCCGATCTCGCGTCCGGTACTGGCAGGTGGAGATGGCGGAGGAGGATCGGCCGAAAACCGCCTTCACCACCCCGATGGGACTATTCGAGTTTCGAGTACTCCCGTTCGGACTCACCAATGCGCCCGCGACGTTCCAGCGGCTGATGGAGTTGGTGATGCGGGGCTTGCAATGGGAACAGTGCCTGATTTACCTGGATGACATGATAGTGTTCAGTAGATCTTTGTCTGAGCATTGGTCCAGGTTACGAGAGGTGTTCCAGCGACTGCGAGCGGCTCATCTCAAGCTCAAGCCACGTAAGTGTTACATCGCACAACGCGAGGTGGGGTACCTCGGGCATCGCGTCAGCGAAGCAGGCGTGCGCACCGATCCGGAGAAGGTACGTGCCATAGTGGAGTGGCCACGGCCAAGGAATCTGACGGAGATCAGATAATTTTTGGGGCTCGCCACCTATTATCGTCGATTTGTAAAGGGATTCAGCGAGATTGCACGCCCCCTCACCCAACTCACCTCCCCTAAGCACCCTATCAGTGGATGGGGGCCTGCCAGACGGCCTTCACCACTCTCAAAGACCACCTCACCCACGCCCCCATCCTCGCTTTCCCCGATTTTACCACCGATTTTATTTTGGACACCGACGCCTGCAGCAGCGGGCTGGGCGCGGTGTTGTCACAGGTACAGGATGGGACGGAACGAGTCATCGCGTACGCCAGCCGGACCTTGAGTGGGGCCGAGCTGAACTATTGCGTGACCCGCCAAGAGTTGTACGCCGTGATTTTCGCATGTAAGCAGTTCCGGCCGTATTTGTACGGCAGGAGATGTCGCGTACGCACTGACCATTATGCTCTGCAGTTCCTTGTTACATTCAAGGAGCCGCGGGGGCAGATGGCCCGGTGGTTGGCGCAGTTGCAGGAGTACAACCTGCAAATCGGCCGGACGCATGCAAACGCGGACGCCTTGTCGAGGCGGCCCACGGTGTACGCCGAGACAAGGGCGGAGGAGGCCTGCCCGTGTTTCACGGGGGACGCTGCCGGCAGGCAACGGACCCCCGAGAGGCCGCGGCCACTGACCCCCCCCCAGCGAGAGAGAGTGCAGTGTCGCCACAGAGACCCTCACAGGTGGCACTGAGGATCCCGTCGACCGCCCGGCAAGCGCGGACCCGCGGCTCGGGACCCGATCGGACGGATCCAGGAGGACGTCGGCTGCGCCTTCCCGGGCCTGAACGACGAGCAGCTGAGACAGACCCAGCAGCGAGATCCCGATCTGGCGGCAGTGGAGGCGGCACTGCGGGAGGAAAAGAGCGCCCTACCAGGACCCTGGAGCGGTTTGTATGCCCGGTTGTGTGTGCAGAACGGAGTCGTACGGGAGTTAACCGAGGCCGGCCAGCCGGGGTGCATCTGTGTTCCTGCCCAGGTGCGACTCCAGCTGCTACGGCTGGTGCATGACCACCCACTCGGGGCCACGATGGGGAACGACGCACTCGAGAGACCCTGCGTCGCCAGTATCTCTGGCCCAAATTGGCACAAGACGTGGCGGCCTGGGTACAGGGCTGCCGCGCCTGTCAGCAGTGCGGGCCGAAACCGGCACGATACCAGGTACCCCTAAGGCCGTTCCGCGTCAGCCGCACGAATCAGCTGGTCGGGATCGATCTACAGGGGCCATTCCCGCGATCCCATCGAGGCAACCGGTATATCCTAGTCGCAGTAGAGTATTTCACCCGCTACCCCGTAGCAGTGGCCATCCCTGATAAAACGGCCTTGGTGGTGGCCCGGGCATTCGTGGAACATTACGTACTTAAGCACGGGATCCCAGAACGAGTCCTCACCGACCAGGGTAGCGAGTTCGAGGCCGAGCTGTTCCAGGCACTGTGCCGAGAATTCGGAATCCAGAAGGACCGAACCACAGCGTACCACCCCCAAGCGAACGGTATGGTAGAGCGCATGAATCAGACCCTAGCGGGAAAACTCAAACGTATGGCGGCCGCAAATCAACGGGATTGGGACGAACACCTCCCCTACCCTTTTCGCCCTTTTCGCCTACGCCACCACCGTACACACGTCGACGGGACAAACCCCGTTTTTAATGATGTTCGGCCGGAGGAGGAGGCCGCCGCAGGAGCTACAGAGGACGGAACCACCCGCCCCGAGGCCAGCCACCAGGTCCGGACGGATCCCCCGGACCCCGCAACGTTTCCTCGTGGGCGCGGCCCAAGCAAGGTGCTCCAGTCAACCCGGGACGGGGACTGGCACCTCGGGGGCTATGTGATGCCGCCGCCACGAAGCCGTTCGGCAGGCGCCCAATCCCGACCTCGCCACCACCAAGCAACGGAGCCGACCCCGCGTCCCCCCCACCTCACCTCACATGAACACACCCGCACGCATTTTCCCCCACCCATAGAGCTGGAAGGGGAGATCACCTGATCGGCCGGTTTTTATCCGAGAAACCCTTATCGGGATTAACTCTCACGGTTTCCGGCGATCAGGGAATTGGACCTCCCCCGTGCTACGTTGCGCCGCGGCGCTGCGACTGGCCTTAGTGTGGTCGCGGCGTGGGGCATTCGGCCACCGCGGTTGAGGGGCATTTCCCCCCACACACACCCCCACGGGTCAACGAGACAAGCAGGGGAAGGACGGGATAGCATGAGTAGCAGGACCGCAGGGGCTCTTGCGCATAG
Organism: Lethenteron reissneri; assembly: GCF_015708825.2. Taxonomy (NCBI): domain Eukaryota; kingdom Metazoa; phylum Chordata; class Hyperoartia; order Petromyzontiformes; family Petromyzontidae; genus Lethenteron; species Lethenteron reissneri. Next base: position 4,373 of record NW_026891998.1, read on the forward strand.
TCACGGAAGGTTGGGATGGTTGCGCGTGAGCGCGCAGGCCCCATTGTTAGGGAGGGAAAGGGATTAATTGGGATTTACGCCGTGCACGCCGCACACTGATTAGCATATCAAAAGCGCCGTGGAGGCGCCGCGGAGCCGCCGTGCGCGTGCAGGAGGTGCGCGAGCGATTGTTTAGAGTTTACGCCGCGCGGACAGAGGATGAATTAGCATATGCGCCGCTCATGAGCGGAGAGCCTTCGGGAGTACGGGACAGAGGATAAAAGGGATCGCAGCAAGGGAGAGGCTCTCACTTCTCTTCAAGAGGCACGCGTGCAAGTCGGCTCCCAGCTCTGCCCTCCGGACGTCCGCGTGACGTGTCGCGACGGCATAGAGGAAAAGCCACAGGACGCCGAATACTTCTAACAGTGAGTAAGAAGGTGATTTAGAATCATAGCAGATAAATCGGGAATAGGTATAAAGGTATCAGCGTAGGCCAGCCTCGTCGACTCACTGATTTAACATCTAATTCGCAGGTAGCAGATAATAAATCATTAATAGCGAAGCGTGGTCTCGCGTGATCTTGTTGAGCAGTGTGTCGCGTGGGGAGCTGCGTGTGTGTGAGTGTGTAGTGGTGGTATTGACGTGCGCCGGCAGTGATGGATCACGGGGCGCGGGGTTGGGCACGCGATGTGGGCGTGGCATGGACGCGCGCGCCGGTGGTGAGGCGCGCTCACACAAGCTGGGAAAAGAGGATCGTAGCGAGTGTGCAGTGATTGGTCAGATAAGTGGGTACTCTCAGCGACGTCCGCAGGAGGGGTATAAAGGGGGACGCGCGAGAGCACTCGTGGTCAGTGTTAACCAGTTGAAGACCGAAGACGGGGTGGAGGAGGTAGGGGCCCTGTGTGGCTCGGAGCCGAGACTGGGGGGACCGTAGTCCGACGCCCGTGTGGGTCGGGACGGTGGTACCCAGAGCCGAGACGGGCACCCCGGCTGGGTGTGTCCCGGAAGGCTACAGGGCGTAAGAGCCCGTGTCAGTACAGCTGAGTGGGTGTTGGTCACCCGTGTAGCTGAGTGGGTGTTAGTCACCCGTGTAGCTGAGTGGGTGTTGGTCACCCGTGTAGCTGAGTGGGTGTTAGTCACCCGTGTAGCTGAGTGGGTGTTGGTCACCCGTGTAGCTGAGTGGGTGTTAGTCACCCGTGTAGCTGAGTGGGTGTTGGTCACCCGTGTAGCTGAGTGGGTGTTGGTCACCCGTGTAGCTAAGTGGGTGTTGGTCACCCGTGTAACGAAGTTGTAGCTGAGTGGGTGTCCGTCACCCGTGTAGCTAAGTGGGTGTTGGTCACCCGTGTAACGAAGTAGGGTGTTAGTCATCCGTGTAACTACAAGTTGGTGAAAATAAAGAGTGTGCTACCCGTGAAGTCGTCTCCTGCCGAGTTACTACTTTACAACTGGCGTCAGAAGTAAACCTGTCTTCAAGGAGAATGGACACAAGGAAGACTTCTCGTTCCCACGTGCAAGACCGGGGAGACGACGACGTACCGGTGACACCACCCTCGGGAGGAGAGGACGAGGAGTTGCCGCCGATGCAGCACTTCGCGGAAATGGCCGATGCTCCGCCCGCCTCCGACACCAGCCTGCAGGACGCACACTCCCGCCTGGCGGAGTTGCTGCTCGCCGCCGCTGCGATCTTGGCGGAGATCTCCGTTCCAGCGGCCGGTGGAACGCCTGCGGGGTTGGAAGAGGCGGCGCGGCTGGAGGGTTCCCGCCATAAGGCGTTTCGCGCCAAAAGTTTGGGAGTTGGCGCCATTTTTGAGGGTCCGCCTCCGGTTGGCGGGAAACGCGGACACCACGTGGCCAGAGGTCTCCACACAGCGCAGCCCGCGTCATCGGCGAGCGCCGGAGCTCTCCATTTTGCGCCTGCAGAGGGAGCCGACATTTTCTACAACCACAGCGGCGCGCGGGAAAATCGTTCCAACGACGACGACGACGATCGAGTTCTCCAGCAACGATTGCCCGCGCTGTCGGTGTTCAAGGCGGACGGGGGCGACTGGGGAGCCTTCCAGCGACGGTTCATCGCGCATCAAGAAATGTCGGGGTGGTCCGACACCACTGCCCTGCGCGCGCTGCCAGCGATGCTCGACGACGACGCGCTTGCGGCCTTCACGTCTGCCCCGAGGTCGTCCCGCTCAACGCTCCAGGCCGCGCTGCACCTGTTGGCCAAGGTGTTCGGGCCGCCCTCGACCTGTCGCCACCAGTTCTACGATCGGCGGAAGGTGGTTGGAGAAACAACGCTCGCCTATCGCACGGCGCTGCTCGCCCTGGCGGATTCAGCTTTTCCCCGCATGGACAAGGAGGGGAAGGACGCCATGGTGACGGAGCAGCTGCTGGCGCTGGCTCACGGATTGGGAGTTCCCATTAATACGGCGGACGAGATGGACATCTGCTCCCTGGGGATTGCCACGAGTATCCACGCTTACGAGGTCCTACAGCGGAAGCCGACGGTCGTCTGCGCATCGGTGGAGAACGGGGCACCGGCCGCCACGATCATCGGACCTCAGCCTGCTGTGCCTCGGGAGGAGGCCTTCGCTGGTTCGAGGCCGGGGGAGTGGAGACGGGAGGTCGTTCGCCCACACGCTCCTCCCGCAAGCTGGAGCAACCGAAACCTACGACGTCCCTCGTCGTCTGCTACAACTGCGGCCTTCGGGGCCACGTCGCGGGGTGCCGGGCCCCGCGTCAACGCACCGCGGGACCACGTCCGGACGACGACCAGGGACTCAAGACATCCCAACTGAACCCGGCAAGTCGCGGCACCTCACACGTTCGGTCCACACGCACGGCACGTTCGGGTCGCCGCTTAGCGGTGGGGGGACCGTGTATGGGCGCCGGGGGTTCGGTTCGGCGAGAGGGGTCCGCGTACGGCCCGAAGGCAGTCGAGTGGTCCGAATTGGCCCACAGGATTGTGGCTGCGTCGGCCGGGTCGTCCGTGGTAACGGGGTACATTGACGGGGTTGAGGTCCGGGTGCGTGGACACGGGTGCGTCGGCCACTATTATTTCGGACCTTATTTATAATATTCTTCCCGTACAATGTCGACCACTTCTGCCGGTGGACGTACCATTTTACGCGGCAAACGGGGGATCTTTGGGAATCATCGGCCAGATTCGGGCGAATATTTGTATTGGCGACATTAAATTGGCGGGTCCTATTTTTGTATCATCATCGTTGGCCGTTCCTTGTTTACTAGGCACGGACTTTCTGTCTAAAATGCCCATAAAAATTCTCATAGACCAGGCCTGCATTGAGCTTCCGTCGGGTCGGCGGGTTGAGTTTTTGAAGAGTCCAAATAAGATACGCACGGCTTGTGCGACGGTGCAGGCGCTGGCAACCCGGACTGTACGGGTGCCCCCGGGATCGCAAATGTTGGTACCCCTTCGGTTGAGAAAACCCCTTGGGGCGGATGCTGGGGGCGCAGGGAGTTCTATTGGGGCCGTCTAACAGGGCTAAAGGGGACCTCGACTTAGCGGTGGCCCAGACCATGGTGAGGGGGGACAGTGAGCCGTTCGTTGTGGTCCTGAATACGGGGTCGCGGCCGGCCGTGATTACGCAGGGAACGGTGCTCGCTCACGCCGCGCCGCTACCCGTCGAGGAACAGCTCGTTGCTCACGCCGATTCACATGTCGATACGCATCCCCAAAGTGAGGAGGGGACGGAGTGGTTGGACTCGTTGTGTGCCGGGTCCAGTACCTTGTCCAGTGTGCAGTTGGGTGCATTGAGGGGCTTGCTGCTCGAGTTCGCTGACGTGTTTAGCAGGCACAAGTACGACATTGGCTGCACAGACCTGTTGCGCCACCACATAGAGACTGGGGACGCGGCCCCTATTCGACAGAATCCCTTCCGGCTCAGTCCAGCCGAGAAGGAGCATGTGCAGTCGGCAGTAAATGACATGTTGGCGGCCGACATCATTGCGCCCTCTTCCAGTCCGTGGGGTGCTCCTATCGTCTTGGTTAAAAAACAGGATGGATCCCTGCGGTTCTGTGTTGATTTCCGCCGCCTAAACAAAATATCAATGGCCGATGCGTATCCGCTCCCCAGGATGGATGAGTCGCTGGATGCCTTGGCAGGAGCACAGTTTTTTTCGACGCTCGATTTGCTTTCGGGATTTTGGCAATTGCCCCTCGATGACGAATCAAAACCTAAAACCGCTTTCCGGACACCGGGAGGCCTATTTGAGTTCAACCGATTGCCCATGGGTTTACATTCCGCTCCTGCCACGTTCCAGAGGCTCATGGAATTGGTTTTGTCAGGCCTTCAATGGGACACCTGTTTGATTTACCTCGATGATATCATCGTTTTCAGCCGAACTTTTGAGGAGCACCTCCAGCGACTGAGGGCAGTGTTTCTCAGGATGCGTTCCGCGAAGCTTAAATTTAAACCGGCTAAATGTTTTCTGCTTCGGGAATCGGTCAGGTATTTGGGCCATATCGTTAGCCGTTCGGGGATCTCGACGGACCCTGCTAAGACGCAATGCGTCGGCTCATGGCCAACACCGACCTCTGTTACTGAAGTCCGCAGCTTCATAGGATTTGCCTCCTATTACCGTCGTTTTGTCAAACAGTTTGCCACCATAGCCAGGCCCCTGCACGCCTTGACGGCTAAAGGGGTGCGGTTTCACTGGGGGCCGGAGGAGGAGGCCGCGTTCTGCCCTTCGTGACGCCTTGGTGCAGGCTCCCCCCTTGTGTTACCCCGATTTCACGCAACCGTTTGTGCTCGACACGGATGCCAGTAACACGGGTATCGGGGGAGTGCTCTCACAGGTGGTCGGGGGGGTCGAACGGGTGGTCGCCTACGGTAGCAGGGTTCTGTCCCCCGCGGAACAACGCTACTGCGTGACACGGCGTGAATTGCTGGCGATTGTGTTTTTATACAGCAATTCAGGCCGTATCTGTATGGCCGTCACTTTACGGTTCGCACGGACCATGCGGCTCTCCAATACGCTATGCGGGTGGCGCAGCCATCCGGCCAATTGTCCCGATGGTTGGAGGTCCTTCAGGACTACCAATTCACGACGATTTACCGCAAGGGGTTGCGCCACTCGAATGCGGATGCATTGTCACGGTTGCCGACGCGTACGGAATGCGCATGTCAGTTGGGATCGGCGCGGTGTAAACCTTCTGTCGATGTCCCCGCGGAAGTGGTGCTAGCCGCCACGGATACTACGGGGGTCGACGCCCCCACGGGGAGGGACTCGCTGTTAGCATTGCCTCTCATCGAGTGGGGCCGTCTGCAAATGGCCGACAGCTCCCTACTCGCGCTACGTCGGAAGGTTAACGTTCCCGAGGGCGGGGAAACGCGGGTCGGTTCCTGGGTGTGCAGACAGGGCCTCTTGATGAAGTGGGACTCCATGTCCCGGCGTCACATGCTTGTGGTGCCGGTTGCTGTACGGGGTAAGGTCGTCCTGGCTGCCCATGAACGACTCATGCATCTGGGGTTTCACAAAACGCTCGCCCTCATTCAGCGAGACTACTATTGGCCTGGGATGGGCAGTGACGTGGCGAACATTCTTAAGGGGTGTGTAGGGTGCGCTAAAAGAAAACCGCCACCAATAGCGGCTAATCCACCGCTTCAATCCATTCAAGTTTCGCGCACGAACGAATTGGTCGCGCTAGACATCTTGGGGCCCTTTCCCACTACACCTCGGGGAAATAAGTTCCTGCTGGTTGGCGTAGAGTACTTCACCCGCTGGCCCATGGCGTGGCCACTCGCCAACCAGTCGGCTGCGGCAGTGGCGGACGCCTTTGTCCAAGGTTACGTTTTGGACAAAGGCGCCCCCGAACGCTTGCTGACGGATCAAGGGAAAAACTTTTCGAGTTTTTGTTGCGCGAGGTGTGCGACCTGTTGGGTACAAAGAAAGTACGTACCTCCCCGTACCACCCGCAGACTGACGGTATGGTTGAACGTCTGAACAGGACGATTACGTCTATGCTGTGCCAACAGGTATGCGACGACCAGGTGGATTGGGACTTACAGGTACCGGGGGTACTAGCGGCCTATCGGATGGCACCCCATGCGGCGACGGGGTTTTCTCCATTTTTTCTGATGTATGGGCGGGAGGCTGATCCGGCCATGGACGTCCAACTGGGGATTTCACAGCCACGTGCAAATCAAATTGGCAGACCACATTAAGTTTAACATCGCCAAATTGGCTGAGGCGCGAGAGGCTGCGAGATTGAATTCACGCTCTCGGCAGATCGCGAACGAGCGATTGCATGAACGGAAGGTGCATACGCACAATTGGGAACCGGGCGATAAGGCCTGGCTGCATTGTCCACACGCACCGTTGGCTACGTCCCCCAAACTGTTGAGACCATGGAGGGGACCGGTGGAAATTGTGCGGGTTGCACGACCCCAGAGTATACAGATTAAATGGGGAAAACGCCGTTGGTACGTGCACCCTCCCGACTGAAACCCTACGCGGCGCCGCGTGACCCCGGGTTGTGCCGTGACGACCGAGCGTGTGATGTGACCGTCGACTCGGGGAGGGATGTGTCGCAGGCTGATCCTCACGTGTCTCCACCTGACCCACCCCCAGGTGTCTCGGACCTGACGGCTGTTGACCGTCGGGAACCGGAACCCCGCGGCTCGCGGAGCCCCGATGCCTGGCCCATGCCTTCCTGAACTGCCGGCGCCGCCGGATGGCCAACTGCGTCCTGTGCCGTACGACGGTCCGGCAAGGCGGACTCGGCAAGGACGCAACACTTTTCATGAAAAAAAAAAAAAAAAATTCTTTTTTTTGTTAAAGCCCGACTTCGTTGCCGGCTTCCCCCTCTGCCGGGGTAATGTCCCGTTCAAGGGACGCTCGGACATTGGGACATTGCATGAGTCGGAGAGAAAAGAAGAGAAAATGATTAAAGAAATTTTTTTTATTGTTACTCTTTCCGCATACACAGTATCGTTGCCACTCGCCGGATTGTGCATGTTGTTCTTGTTGCGGGTGTGGCGGTTGCTGGGTTTTGCGGATTGCGGTGTTCATGTTGTGTTGTTAGGGTTTGTGTTATGTTACGGGGCACACATGGGGTGAAGGGGTGTTGTATGTTTTATTAGCAGCCGGGTCGGCTGCGAGCTATGTGGTAGGGGGTGATGTAGTGGTGGTATTGACGTGCGCCGGCAGTGATGGATCACGGGGCGCGGGGTTGGGCACGCGATGTGGGCGTGGCATGGACGCGCGCGCCGGTGGTGAGGCGCGCTCACACAAGCTGGGAAAAGAGGATCGTAGCGAGTGCGCAGTGATTGGTCAGATAAGTGGGTACTCTCAGCGACGTCCGCAGGAGGGGTATAAAGGGGGACGCGCGAGAGCACTCGTGGTCAGTGTTAACCAGTTGAAGACCGAAGACGGGGTGGAGGAGGTAGGGGCCCTGTGTGGCTCGGAGCCGAGACTGGGGGGACCGTAGTCCGACGCCCGTGTGGGTCGGGACGGTGGTACCCAGAGCCGAGACGGGCACCCCGGCTGGGTGTGTCCCGGAAGGCTACAGGGCGTAAGAGCCCGTGTCAGTACAGCTGAGTGGGTGTTGGTCACCCGTGTAGCTGAGTGGGTGTTAGTCACCCGTGTAGCTGAGTGGGTGTTGGTCACCCGTGTAGCTGAGTGGGTGTTAGTCACCCGTGTAGCTGAGTGGGTGTTGGTCACCCGTGTAGCTGAGTGGGTGTTAGTCACCCGTGTAGCTGAGTGGGTGTTGGTCACCCGTGTAGCTGAGTGGGTGTTGGTCACCCGTGTAGCTAAGTGGGTGTTGGTCACCCGTGTAACGAAGTTGTAGCTGAGTGGGTGTCCGTCACCCGTGTAGCTAAGTGGGTGTTGGTCACCCGTGTAACGAAGTAGGGTGTTAGTCATCCGTGTAACTACAAGTTGGCGAAAATAAAGAGTGTGCTACCCGTGAAGTCGTCTCCTGCCGAGTTACTACTTTACATGTGCGTCCACCCCGTGTGCGATACAGGTGCGCGATCATAACGCGAGTAGTCAGGGGTGAGGGAGTGCCGCGGGGAGCTGTATGCGTGAGTGCGCATACGTTCGTTACGTGTCGGATACGGATGCGCATTGGTAACGTGGTTATTCGACGTGGAGGCGAGTGCCGCACAGGGCTATAGACGGGCACACGCTCGCAGCGTGCGAGAGCTGTACGTAGCGGTGTAAAGAGGGGGAGTGTGCCGTCTGATTGATGATGCTGTGCGCACGTATGCTCGCAGCGTGGGAGCGCGGCGCGAGGCTGTAACAGTAGGGGCGTCGTGTTCGAATGCCGGCGAAACCGTAGCGGGTAAATAAGGAGGTGGGTAACGTAAATGGAATAGGGGATGCAGGCGGGAGGGACCCCGGGGGCCAACGGCCCCCACAGGTATATGTTTGAGTCTATGGGTCTCTGTGTGGGTGTATGGGTCTATGTGTGGGTGTATGGGTCTATGTGTGAGGTTATGGGTCTCTGTGTGAGTCTATGGGTATCTGTGTGAGTCTATGGGTGTCTGTGTGAGGCTGTGTGTCTGTGTGATATTTTGTGGGTCTATTTGCAAGTATATTGTCCCAGTGAGTGAGTATTTGGGTTTCTGTGTGAGTCAATGGGTGTCTGTGTGAGGCTGTGTGTCTGTGTGTGAGTCTATGGGTCTTAGTGCAAGTATATTGTCTTTGTGTGAGTTTATGGGTCTCTGTGAGTCTATGGGTCTCTATGTGATTATATGGGTCTTTGTGCAAGTATATTGTCCCTGTGTGAATCTATGAGTGTATGTGTCTGTGTCTCTGTGTGATTCAATGGGTTTTTGTGAAAGTATATTGTTTCTGTGTGAGTCTATGGGTCTCTGTGTGAGTCAATGGGTGTCTGTGTGAGGCTGTGTCTGTGTATGATTCTATGGGTCTTTGTGCAAGTATTGTCCCTTTGTGAGTCTATTGTCTCTGTGCGAGTTAATGTCCCTGTGCGATTCTATGGGTCTTTTTGTAAGTATATTGTCCCTGTGTGTGTCCATGGGTCTGTGTGTGTATTTGTGTATCTGTGTTATTCAATGGGTTTTTGTGAAAGTATATTGTTTCTGTGTGAGTCTATGGGTCTCTGTGTGAGTCAATGGGTTTTTTGTGAAAGTATATTGTTTCTGTGCGAGTCTATGGGTCTTTGTCTGAGTCAATGGGTGTCTGTGTGAGGCTGTGTGTCTGTGTGAGATTCTATGGGTCTATTTGCAAGTATATTGTCCCTGTGTGAGTCTTTGGGTTTTGTGTGAGTCAATGGGTGTCTGTGTCTCTGTGCGAGTCTGTGTCTCTGTGTGAGATTCCATGGGTCTATTTGCAAGTATATTGTCCCTGTGTGAGTCTTTGGGTATTTGTGTGAGTCAATGGGTGTCTGTGTCTCTGTGCGAGTCTGTGTCTCTGTGTTTGCCAATGTGTCTTCCTGTGATTCTATGGGTCTTTGGGCAAGTATAGTCTTTCTGTGAGTTCATGGGTCTCTGTGTGAGTCTATGGGTCTCTGTGTGTCTATGGGTATATGTTTGAGTCTATAGGTCTCTGTGTGGGTGTATGGGTCTATGTGGGGTGTATGGGTATATGTGTGAGGTTATGGGTCTCTGTGTGAGTCTATGGGTCTCTGTGGGATTTTTTTCTCTGTGTGTGTCATTGGGTCTCGGTGTCTAAGGGTCTGTGTGCAAGTATATTGTCCCTATGTGGGTGTATGGGTCTCTGTGTGAGTCTATGGGTCGCTGTGTTAGTCTATGGGTCTTTGTGCAAGTATATTGTTTCTGTGCGAGTCTTTGGGTTTCTGTGCGAGTCAATGGGTGTCTGTGTGAGGCTGTGTGTCTGTGTGAGATTCTATGGGTCATTGTGCAAGTATATTGTTCCTGCGTGAGTCTTTGGGTTTCTGTGTGAGTCAATGGGTGTCTGTGTGAGGCTGTGTGTCTTTGTATGATTCTATGGGTCTTAGTGCAGCCGTCCTCCCCTAATTAGCGCGAATAATCGAGAGTCTACTGTACTTGGCTCCCATTGCCACTGCTTTGCAGCACTGAGTAATGAGCGAAAGCCCACGAGCACAAGGGGACAACATTCACAGGGCCGCACAGACAAGTCACGTGCCCCAACTTTCTATACTGCCACCTTTCAGCCCCATGAGTTTACAGGCACGTGCCACCACCTCGGTCAGATCAGTAAATGCAATCACGTAAAATTGTCCATTGCAATGATTGATGTTGATTGACGTGGCTCTGTTGCTGTCCCCTTTGTGGGCCGAGTCGTCTGCGCGGGAGCAGGAAATTGTTATCATTGAGCACGCGCATCGATCTATCGTGAGTTCTACAATTTTAGTTTAATTCATTAACCAACTCAATTTTCTTAACTTAAACATAACTTATACCACTATACTTTAGTGGTTTTTGGCATAGAGATCCACGGAAGATGAATATTTGGGATTATCCACGATTTTGAATTATCCGTGGCCATCCTCCCGGTCATTAGTGTGGAAAATGGAGAGTCTACTGTAATCAACAATCCTTTTTTGGCCCAATATTGAATAATCCTTTGATAAACACATGCTTGGTTTGGTTTTTCCAAGCTAAGTCCCAAATAGCAATAGGATTCATACCAACCCCTCTTGTACATTTGATCACCTTTTCAAGTTGCTGCGATCCCCAGTCGGTCGCACAGAGGTGATGCGTAAAGTAAAGGCCGACCGAAATTCGGTTTCGGTGCCGAAAGTTGGCAAATGGCCACTTTCGACATACGTTCGGTTTCGGCCGAAAGTACATTTTTTACTTTCGGTTTACTTTCGATTTCGGCCGAAACTGATATTGACTTTCGGTCAACCGAAGATCTATTTTTAGAATATAACGCTAGTGCTACGTTTATCTCTCTGCCTATCGGCCGGTCAGTCGGCGCTAGGCAATCCTGCGATAGGCTGCAAAAACACATCAGCAGCAGCTTGGGAGCGAGGTTACAGCCGCAACGATGGTCTGTTAATGTCAACAGACGGCAGCCTGCTTTTGCATCCGTGGGTGGAGTCTCTTTGGCGGGACGACAACAAAGTGCCGTTGTTGTCTGTTCCCAGCCGCCTGCCCGCCTTGGCTTATGTGTTGCGTTCTCTTCAGTCTACACGCGTGTTGATACCGAGATTCGAAGTCTGACAATATTCTTCTTGGTTCTTTCGGTAAAGTCACTTAGAAGGGAAGTAATAAAATAATAAAAATAAAACATAATAAAAAAAATGAAGAATTCTTCACCTGAGGACAGCTGCTTGCGTTGTGGCCGAAACGTCGTGAGAATTATTTATTATGTTTTATTTTTATTTGTTTATTATTTCCCTTCTATGTGACTTTACCAAAAGAACCAAGAAGATGAATCCCTGCAGTCACGAAAGCTTTCAATCGAAATCTGACAATATTGTATTCAGTTAGTTAATAGTTACGTAGCGAATTAGTGATAACAAAATTACGAATCTGAGTGAAGTAGAAAATTAAACTTAATAAACGGAGCAGTTAATCACTAAAGTCGATTCTGATGCAAGAAACAGCAACCTGCTGGGCGAGAATGCGGAAAAACTGGTATTTCTTAACTACAACATTCGTTTGTTTAGATATAATCACTAAGTAACACCTAAAGATTTGATATTTAACGACTCTTACTGCAGGCCCTGAATGATTAGTTCTAGATACATGTTTTATTAAAGTAGCATTGCATCATGACCTATATATAAAAAATGAAAATTTGTGAATGTGTCTGTTCAAAATGTTTAGCGTACTTCCCGACATGCAACAAACTTTAAATTTGCCATGTGGGTACTTTCCATACTGTACACCATGCATACACTTTGGTATTATTTTTTTGGGGGGGGGGGGGTGCAATAATGCATATATTTTGCACGGCAAGCGAGCTGTGATGTCACATCTGTCATGTCACCCGCGCATGTGTAGCGCTTAGCGCTACGAACATGGCGTGGTGCTGGCCACCCACCCCCCGTGTGCCATGCCGGCCTTCATAGGTACTCGCTAACAGCACTTGCCCCCTACAGTCTCACAGGCTACATGGTGGATTTTTGTCCTTATCCTGTGTGTATGTAGGGGGGGCAGCGACTGCGTAGCGATTCGCGCGCTGCGCTACGAACCCGACGACCCAAGTTCAATTCCCACTCATTGCCACCGACGGTGACGATTATTTGAACTGGTCCTGGGCCTCCCCTAGGTCGACTCAGCCTCAAACGAGTAAGTGGTGTGTCAACATCGCCACTGGGGAGACAAAGGCAGCGGCCATGGTGAATCCAAGTCCCGGGCGAAGCCGGGTAGTAAAGCTAGTATTTCATAAATCTTGTGTTCGGTAACTTTGGTTATAAACCTTTCTGTTTTGGTCTCGGTCGAAAGTGTAGTTAAACTTTCGGTTTCGGCCGAAAGTGAAGTTCAACTTTCGGTTTCGGCTTCGGTTTCGGCCAAAAGCCAATATTTAACTTTCGGTCTGGTTTCGGTTTGGGCCGAAACCAGAAATTCAGTTTCGGTCATCCTCTAGCGTCAATGCTTCAGCCTACAACACGCCATGGCAACGTAACTGGTACTGGGCAACTATCTGAACGCTGGAATAAAAAAAACCCGTCTTTCTTGCAACCAAAAACGGCAGGATGGATATGCATGGTGTGCATGCATAATGTGAATGTATGTCTGTTGATTATCCTATGAATAACCCAACCGATATTGGATATCCATTGTAATTTATATGCATTTATAACCCCCCCCCCCGGCCTTCGGCCTAATTGCCCCACAAGTGAGACATCACATTTATCTCTTGAGAAATCCTCCTGCTTCGCTCTTAACAACCCTGGCTATCGCCTGTTGATGTGAGTTGGAATTACTGACAAAACGTCGTACTCGAATTGTAAATTTTATTTTATACCTACGTGACTTTACCAAAAGAACCAAAGAGTATTGAATTGTAAATGTTGGGGGTTTACTGTCGAACACACCAGTGTGCTGAACTAGTAACGAATTAGCACGTTTTGATTACGTGACAAACCTTACTACAGTAATTGGCTGTGTTGGCGGTGGCGGGTTTAACGACACATTCATTTACGTCGTCTAACCCAAAAACCTCGATTATGGATAATGGTCGTGAAAGCTTGAGGTCTTCTTGGGGTAAACAAACTTCTACACTATGGGGACCTCATTGCCAGTAAAAATATGATAATTGGTTCTTTACCCTTCTATCTGGCAACAAAACTGACACCTTTTTGCAAGGAGTCATGTTTGCATAGACCGCAATACCTGCAGTCATAAATACAAACAAAAGACATAACTCTGATGATGTGCACTGTCCTTGAAGTTGATTGGTCCACACCCGAGACAGCTTTCCTTCGAGCCTAGTCTCATATGGGTTGGACCAGATGACGCCAAAAGGCGCCTTTTGGCGTCATCTGGTCCAACCCATATGAGACTAGGCTCGAAGGAAAGCTGTCTCGGGTGGGACCAATCAACTTCAAGGACAGTGCACATCATCAGAGTTATGTCTTTTGTTTGTATTTATGACTGCAGGTATTGCGGTCTATGCAAACATGACTCCTTGCAAAAAGGTGTCAGTTTTGTTGCCAGATAGAAGGGTAAAGAACCAATTATCGTAAACAAACTTATGAATATTTATGTTGAACTTCTTTCGCACCGTACATAGCCAACTGTGCTAATCGGAGGTGTGGAAATAGAAAAAGCCTTGGTTGGAACGCAGCTAAAAGGCCTGGTGACAGAAGTGACCTGTCTGCTATTTTACATCTCTAGGTTTCAATCAACTCATTGCCCAGCATAAATTTTAACGTGAACTCGACTACGGGAACAGACCTGAATCTGACCGTCAGAACGGAGGCTTTGGATTCGGGCCGTGGCCCAGGTGCAGTGGTTTGTGCTGTACAGAGCCCTCGACAAGATAGGTGCCAGACACCAGCGCCGCGGCCGCCCTGCGCGAGCGGCCGCTCAGGGTAGAGCGGCCGAGGTTTCCCACCAAATCGCTCCTCCAGCATTTCCTTCAGCCTGCACGCCCCGCACACACAGGCCGCAACGCGATGTCCACACACAATAAAAAAAATGCCACACTCCAAGTGCTATGAGGCTCCATCCACACGGTGGCGCTGCTACACAAAGCAATGAAGCACGGCTGTTACGAAGACTTAGGGAGTTTAGTCATTTGTGGAATTGTTTTTTTAACTTGTCATGGGACCTTGTTGTCAGCATCGAAGTATAAAGAATAACAATAAGTTTACCCTTTCTGGCAATAAAACATGTCTTAAGATGTTCAAACACTAAATAGATCACGTTACATTTTTCATGAATGGAAAACTTGTTTCTCTAGTCCATACCACGAGCCACTGGTCCAACATTCCTCGTAACATTCAGCAATTCCCTTTCTGCCACGCAACATGCTGCAGGTCAACGTTTTGGAGGGCTTTGGCTCTGCATAGG
>NW_026891999.1:0-18999 GCF_015708825.2 Lethenteron reissneri
ACGTGTTGTATATTTCAACTCCAGATGACTTAAACGGCACGTTTTATCGTTATACTTGACTTTACCGAAAAAACCAAGAATAATTCCTGCAGTCACGAAAGCTCCAAAATTAAGAAGGAACAAAACTGACAAGTCATTCACTTCTTTCTTGGAAGAGACAAGTTCCTGCCTTGGGTAGTAAAGCCAAGATGCAGCTTTATGTTTTATTGACTGCATTCTGTAAAAAAAAAAACTATGCAAGCAAGCTCAAAGGAAATTCGATTTAAAGCTTTCGTGACTGCAGGGATTCATCTTCTTGGTTCTTTCGGTAAAGTCACGTAGAATGGAAATAATAATAATAAATAAAAACAGACTCTGTCTTCTCGACAGACCTGTTCTTCACCTGAGGACGGCTGCTTGCGTTCTGGCCGAAACGTCGTTCTTTCGGTAAAGTCACGTAGAAGGAAAATAATAACAATAAAACATCATAAAATAATTCTCACGACGTTTCGGCCACAACGCAAGCAGCCGTCCTCAGGTGGAGAACAGGTCTGTCGACCGTGACTTTACTGAAAGAACCAAGAAGATGAATCCCTGCAGTCACGAAAGCTTTAAATCGAAAGACACCAGCTTATTTACCCCAAGGGCTTTTCATACAACGTGCATCCCACGGCCCACACAACCTCCCACCATCATCCATCTATCGCTCACCCCCCTCCTCTCCTCACTCCAGCCCCTCCTCTTCTTCGATGTCAGAGCATGAAGACAATTTTGGCATCTTGCTCCTGGGCACCTCCAGGCTGCTACTGCCTCCCCAGCTGCCAGCACGAGGAAAGTCAACGGCTTGGCGAGCGTGCGCTCGCAAATTGTATTTGGCAATGCTGCTTTTGCGATACCGATTGCCGACAGAGGACAGATGACTGCCAGAGGGCCGCAGCGCTGGGAACACTTTGGCACGGATGCCATCCTTGGTGTCGATGCCGTCATCGTTGTCGTCCTCGGAGCTGAGGTGGACTGTCTCCTCACTGGACGAGCGCTGCAGCGTCGTCTCGCTGGAGATCGTGGTCGACACACCATGCTCTTCGATTCCACTCAATAGCAGTTGCTTTTTGGCTTCTGGGACTCCCAGTTCATCCAAGTCCTAAAATCCAGCGAAACACAGAAAATATGCACACACACACACACCAAATTTTGTTCAGCGATACAACATTGATAATTGGTTTTTTACCCTTCTATCTGGCAACAAAACTGACACCTTTTTACAAGGAGTCATGTTTGTATAGACCGCAATACCTTGCAGTCATAATGCAAACAAAAAACATAACTCTGATAATGTATGCACTGTCCTTGAAGTTGATTGGTCCACACCCGAGACAAGTATTGCGGTCTATACAAACATGACTCCTTGTAAAAAGGTGTCAGTTATGTTGCCAGATAGAAGGGTAAAAAAACAATTATGATATTTTTACTGGCAAATGAGGTTCCCATAGTGTACGATACAACATTCTTCAAATTTCTGACGACGTGTATTCCTCAGAGTAATTAATGTACAAAATCAGTCGGTAGTACTGGTAGGAACCACCTGGTTCCACCAGCCCACAGGGGATTATTGTGTCTGTCCGTCGTGCATCCAAAAATGGGAGGGGTGGGGCTGGGTGGGGAGGGGAGGGTGGGGAGGGGCTGGGTGGGGAGGGGAGGGTGGGGAGGGGAGGGTGGGTAGGGGCTGGGTGGGGTGGGAGGGTGGAGAGGGGCTGGGGGGGGGTGGGGCTGGGTGGGGAGGGGCTGGTCACCCCGTGGTGCCCTTATAAAACTCAACGTTTAACCTACTCACGACGGCTTGTGCCCGGCCCTCACAGTTGGCCATTGACCGAGCAACCCAACGTTCCTACCCGCTCCCTCCGCAGGAGGAATGTGTTTTATTGTACCCACTGGATCAGGACTCCTCAGCCTCCTCACTCGAGCTATGTGACGATCCATCTATCAACTACACACGAACTAATCTCACAACTCGAATCTCTGTGGTGGTCATCCTCTTGGTGATGTGTGCTCTACTTTGGATGCCACTCCAACACCGGTCTTGTTTCCCAGCCACAATGCAGTCCAGTGATGTTCCCTTGCCGAAGCCCATCTACTTTTTTGCAGTTGTCAATGTTTCTTATTTGCATGTTTCGGTATCCACGTGTAATGGGTTCCGGAGACACTTGTAGAGGTAACTTCTTTATTACAATACAACACTCCAACAGTCCTGATACTCTGTTACAGCCTAGGTACACAGCCTAGATACACAGCCTAGGTACACAGCCTAGGTACACAGCCTAGGTACACAGCCTAGGTACACAGCCTAGGTACACTGCTCTGGCTACGCTCTGGGGTCCTCCGGCTACAACTACCCTAGGGGAGGCTACCTGACCCGACCCAGCCAAGGTGCGGGTCTGGACTCTGGCTTCCTCGGAACTCGCCCTCACAAGGACGTAGAGCCGGGAGTCCCAGAGTCCCACCACTGGCCCTCACAGCGCCCCGGCCCTTACAAGGACAAGCGGGACGAGGGGGTACAGGGTCCTAAGCTGGCTGGCTGGCGGGTCTTGACCTGCGACTGGCCCCAATCGGCCAGGGAGCTGCCCTTTTTATGCCTCGTGCCCAACGAGGGGTGGGGTTGTGTGTGCCTCCAGATATCTCACAGAGCGCACACAGTCCCCCCCCCCCCCGTTGGTGGCGCCAAGGGGTTTAACTGTCTGGGGTGCCTGGGATCCTAGCGCCTGGCGCCAAGAGGCTTAAGTGTCTGGGGTGCCTGGGATCCTAGCGCCTGCCGCCAAGGGCTTCTCTGCCTAGGGTCCCAGAGCCCCCTCTTGTGGCACGACAATCCTCACTACTCACCACTCACCCTCACCACTCACCCTCACCACTCACACTCACCCCTCTCCCTCACCACTCACCCCTCTCCCTCACCACTCACGCTCACCACTCACCCTCACCACTCACCACTCACCCACACACGTATTAACTCTTTACAAGTTTAATTTCAACCTTCCATCTTCTCCAAGCTTCTTTGTGCATTTTTTATGTTGCAGAAAAAAACTTGCACAACTTAAAAATAAATCCCAATCCTGTAAACGTTAAAAAACACGCGTAGTTTGCATGGAAGCGTCCGTAGGAACTTGCCTGTAGAGTAACGTCCATCAGCTGTTGGACACTCGACAATCCACGTGAAGTGAAATTCTCCAAAAACTCCAAGCAGTCGATTTGTTTCAGGAAGCTTGAGACACGAAAAAACAACAACACACAAGGCTCCAAATGTTAATACCAAATACAAGAAGCACGAACAAGTACTTTGTACGGCTGTATTACATTACTTGCACATTTTTACTCCGTCAACATTGCGATTAGAAATAACATGTGAAGCAACACTTACATTGCTTGTACTGTATATCCCTATGGAAAATATGACATTTTTTATTGGAAATCCAAGTGCAAAAATCAGCCCAAACACCATTACGAATTTTGCGTTTCGATTTAAAAGCTTTCGTGACTGCAGGGATTCATCTTCTTGGTTCTTATCGGTAAAGTCACGTAGAAGGGAAGTAATAAAATAATAAAAATAAAACATAATAAAATAATTCTCACGACGTTACGGCTGCTTGCGTTGGTGGCTGAAACGTCGTGAGAATTATTTTATCATGTATATTATATTATTATATTATTTTATTATGTTTTATATTTATTATTCTATTACTTCTCTCTACGTGGTGACTTTACCGAAAAGAACCAAGAAGATGAATCCCTGCAGTCCACGAAAGCTTTAAATCGAAAATGACGACGATGTTTAAAGGTGGCGACGATGAGCACCTAAAGGGCACTTACTTGTAAAGAGCGTTGCCAGGCTTGCCGCTGTCCGGCAGGGTTCCAAGCCGGGCCCGTTGGGTTGTCTCCGTCCGGTGGCCGTGGGGGACCATTGGATCCATTTGCTTCACCCGTCACAACATTCTGTGCAACGCCTGCAACCAGTGGATGAGCATTCGCAATAAAAACATTACACCTCAACACATATACGAGTAATATTGAATTCATCCTCTGGTTCTTTCGGTAAAGTCTCACGTAGAAGGGAAGTAATAAAATAATAAAACATCATAAAATAATTCTCACGACGTTTCGGCCACAACGCAAGCAGCCGTCCTCAGGTGGAGAACAGAGCTGTCGGGAAGACAGCGTCTGACAGACCTGTCTTCACCTGAGGACGGCTGCTTGCGTTGTGGTCGAAACGTCGTGAGAATTGTATTTTATCGTGTTTTATTTTTATTATTTTATTACTTCCCTTCTACGTGACGACTTTACCGAAAGAACCAAGAAGACTGCGTATCACTTGTGGCAAATTGTGTCGCGTCTTTCAATTCGCCCCGCGTGCCGCCACGTCCCGTGCAGAGAAATGTGCTGCGCCGAGCAGGGAGAGCTTGCGTCACCTGATGAGGAACCTTCGCCGGCACTGGAGGGTCCCTGGCTGCCGGCCAAGACTTCCTGTGAACACTCGCTTCCGGTCGGCTGAGGTTGGACGGCCTGCACGCAATTCCGTCACGTATCTGGGAGGGGAGAAAAAAACCCCAAAATTAACCCGTAAAAACAAAGTTTTTTCACTATAAATCCTTTATATGCGGGGCATCGGTTTAATTTTATTTTTTCATTCTAGATTTGAAGCTTTCGTGACTGCAAGGATTCATATTCTTAGGTTTTTTCGGTAAAGATCACGTAGGTAAAAAATTAAAATTAATAAAAGTCAAATAAATAAAAACAAGTTTTTCACTATAAATCCTTTATATGCGTGGCATCGGTTTTATTTATTATTCATTTCTGTTTTTTCTTGAGTAAGAGTTTCATTTTATCACATTGGTATTTTAAATTAAATATAAGGAAAGTCGTATATAAGGATTATAAGGTTTTCAGTTTTGTATGATTGTTTATATTGTACATTTTTGTTGTTTTCTTGAATAATTTTCTGTGTTTAGGAAAAATATATGATTGTGTTAGTGAAACATTTTTTTTCCTAAAAAGTGGAAAATTTAGGAAAACATTTTCCACAAAAATTAATTGTCACGCACAACGAGTCTGTGTGCAAAATGTCAGTTCGATTGGATCACGAGAAGTGGGGTTAAAAAACGACCAAAAGATTTCCACGGTCCTAAGCGCGCAAGCAAGTGAACTTAATATAAAGGATTTAAAAACCCAAAAAAATAGTGGTTGATGCACATGACAACTGCATCTTTTCTCATTGCACAACCTGATGTCAATGAACTACTGCTCAGTATTCATAACCAACATGGGAGTTATTTACATTACATAGACACTGAATATTGATATATTGCATAATTTTTGAATATGGAAATCTTTTTTTAGATATTTTCCATTTGGATCATAAGATGGACATGTGCTTAAAGTTAAAATATGAAGATATAATCCACATTCCAATGAGTTAAACTCTGATAATGCCCACATGCTTATCACAACCATCAACTGCAATGCATCTGATCTCATAAGCTAGGTTGGGTTCAGCGTGGGTGACCATCCTATATACATTGCCCACAGCGAGCCATGCACAAATCTCCACGTATGTTGATGCTTCACACCTTTACCAACTCACACATACCAGTCGGGAATTATACAGAAAGTTCAGTGTCCATGCATCTGTCATGCTCAGCATCTCCCATATAGTATGTCAGAGGAAAATATTAATAAAATACAAAAATGTGATCTTGCAAAGCATTGCCTTTCCAACATTTCGAATCCAAAATAAAAAAATTAACCCGTAAAAACAAAGTTTTTTCACTATAAATCCTTTATATGCGTGGCATCGGTTTTATTTTATTATTCATTTCTGTTTTTCTTGAGTAAGAGTTTTATTTTTATCACATTGGTATTTTAAATTAAATATGACAAAAATGTTTTCCTAAAAAGTGGAAAATTTAGGAAATTTTTTTCACGAAAATAAATTGTCACGCACAACGAGTCTGCGTGCAAAATGTCAGCTCGATTGGATCACGGGAAGTGGGTTAAAAAACGACCGAAAGATTTGCACGGTCGTAAGCGCGCAAGCAAGCGAACTTAATATAAAGGATTTAAAAAGCAACACTTTGGTGCATCCAACAGGAAGCCGTTTGTCAATCACGTCAATTGGAACAAACTTCGCAACTGCATTGCTCTAACCGGATGGCAATGACTGCTTGAAAGTAGGTGAGCAAGTGTCACTGTTGAAACCAATAGTACCTTCAAATTCAGATTTGTATGTAACATGTCAGATTTGTATGTAACATTATGTAGTTGTGCAGTGTATAATGAAGTAGCAGCTGGAAAATCAAGACAGATTTGCATCAGCATGAACATGAATTGAATAATGGCTGTTTGAAAGTCGAACAGTCAACAGGCAAACAAATAACAGCTTCAAATTAAAATTTCGGTGCAGGATGTCAAATTTAATAAAGCGTTGTCAAATGTATTTCGTTGCAATAATACAAAACATTCTCTGTGAATGATTTAAAATTAAAACGATTCTTCCAGGAGAAAACATTATTCACTAATAATTTGCATATCAAGAGGAATTTAGCATATTTATGGCAAATGCAGGTATGTGATTAGTACTACTCATGCCCGTGCATTATGCAGGATTAGCAGCATCAAAGGGAGGGGATATGGAAATATGCTAAATTCCTCTTGATATGCAAATTATTTTGTCAAGGCTCCCCCTTTCCCCCCCCCTTCCAACCCAGCTTATATACATGCTCCAAGCACGTGTGCTGTTTCATTCAGACGCTGTCTTTCCGACAGACCTGGTTTTCACCTGAGGACGGCTGCTTGCGTTGTGGCCGAAACGTCGTGAGAATTATTTTATTATTTTTCTTTTTATCATTTTATTACTTCCCTTCTGTTGCTACCATTTAATTACAGCAGCAATCGGGAACTTGTCTCGCACGAGCAGCGATGTGTCTATTTCGTGTTCACGTACCGTTGTTGCTGCAGGTTGCGCAACACACTGACAACATCCTTGGGCAGCATTCGGACCAGCTCCAGGCTTTCCTTGATTTTTTTTAATATTTCAAAATGTTCTCTCCCGTGCACCTACATACATACAGACCGCAGAGCAAATTCTTTAAAACATCAAATGCTTATTGTGAATTCTAGATTTGAAGCTTTCGTGACTGCAAGGATTCATATTCTTAGGTTTTTCGGTAAAGTCACGTAGGTAAAAAATTCAAATTAATAAAAGTAAAATAAAATAAAAATCACGACGTTTCTATTGCAACACAAGCAATCATCATCAGGTATAAATGAAATAGCAACAAAAAATTCTAACCAGAACAACTATAGACAGACATATGAGCAGACAGATATCACCAAGATACATAGAGAGAGAGTAACACAGGTACAGAGAGGGAGATCGTCTCTGTGGAGTGGCCTTAAATAGGCAGAGGGGGCAGTGGCAGAGAGAGGGAGGGGTTAGAGACAAAATTTACATGTCAATGAGTACGGAAAACGAGGAATTTAAACGAAAGCAGGTAACTACCAGGAGGTGAAATATGTCTTCTTGGTCGGATGGCCAATTGCTGCCACAGTTGCTTGAAGTCATCAGCATGTCGTGCACCACTTTCACGCAGCCTGAGGATTTGGTTAAGTGGCAAAAAGCGGACAGGTAAGGCGAGTACACGCAGGGACAATTTCTTTCAGAATAATACATTGAAATTATGTCATCATGGGACCTCCCTTGCCAGTAGCAAAATATACTAATAGGGGTTTTCACCTTTTTTCTGGCAACAAAACTGATACCTTTTGCAAGGAATCATACTTACATTAACCACAATACTTGCAGTCAAATGCAAACAAAAAACAATACTCTGATAATTTATGCATTGTCTTTGAAACTGATTGGTCCACACCAGAGACAGCTTTCTTTAGAGCCTAGTCTCATATGGTGTTCGACCAGATGACGCCAAAAGGCGTCATCATGGGACCTCCTTTGCCAGTACCAAAATATACTAAAATATAGGGGTTTCACCTTTTTTCTGGCAACAAAACTGACACCTTTTGCAAGGAATCATACTTACATTAACCACAATACTTGGCGTCATCTGGTCAAAAACCATATGAGACGAGGCTCTAAAGAAAGCTGTCTCTGGTGTGGACCAATCAGTTTCAAAAACAATGCATAAATTATCAGAGTATTGTTTTTTGTTTGCATTTGACTGCAAGTATTGTGGTTAATGTAAGCATTATTCCTTGCAAAAGGTGTCAGTTTTGTTGCCAGAAAAAGGGGAAAACCCCTATTAGTGAAATTATATAATTTACAAAAACCTCAAATGTTATTAATAGCTAGACAGCACGTGTGTGTGAACAAGGGGCAGTCAAAGTGATCACCTTGGGAGTTCGTATCAGAAGCCGCCTCTCCACTCGGTCGCTGACTGCTGCCAGAAGACACCTTAGGCACTTGTGGGGTGTGCTCAACTGGCTGAGCCTGTGGAGACTGACAAGTCTGGGTTGCTGCCTCTGCCAAGGCAGGATGATACTGCTGCACAGACTGAGCTGCATTCTGCCTGGTGTGTGAAGGAGCCTTCCAATTGTTTGGAGACTGCTGCTGCTGCTGCAGCTCCTCATCGTCTTGATGCATGCACCGCTCGTCCATTTTGATATCTTCGAGATTTGAAGCTTTCACGACTGCAAGGAATCATACTCTTAGTTTTTTTCGGTAAAGTCACGTAGGTAAAAAATGAAATTAAAATCAAATAAAAATCACGACGTTTCGGAAGCAACACAAGCTTCCGTCTTCAAGTGATACAGATATTTGGCTGTGACAGTTTCACCTGAAGACGGAAGCTTGTGTTGCTTCCGAAACGTCGTGATTTTTATTATTTTATTTTTATTAATTTTTATTTCATTCTTCACCTACATTTTTACATCTCTCCCCGGCGAAGCACACACTCGGGTCTCGCAGCAGAATCGGCCCAGTACCTGGCCACTAAAACAAATAGGCAGAAAACAAATGCATTAAAACAATTTTTTTATGGGCAGCCATTGTAAGGCATGTTTTTACTTAACCCGCCAAAACAGAATTTCAAGAAATTACAGGAAAAGATAAAATAGTTTAAAAACATTACAATGTCTCTTCAACCACGACTATAGAGACATGGTAATCGCAATAATTGTACACTTAGACATTTTCAATGTTCAGCCCTATAAAACTGGCAGCAGACATTGTATGTAGCTAGGGTTCCCAAGTTTCGTACATAACAGGATAAACTCCACACCCTCAAAATGGGGGGTTCCCCAAGGCTCTGTACTAGGTTCCCTGCTCTTCACAGCCTACACTTCCCCGATCGGCCGGCTCATTGCAAGCTTCGGTGTTAAGCATCACTCATACGCGGATGACACGATTATATTCACCGCCATCGATTCTAGCAATGCATCTGGATTCGAGAGGCTCTCGGAATGTACCACCGCCATGCAACAATGGTTCACTGCACACAACCTAGCCCTTAATCCGAAAAAGTCAGTGGCCATCATGTTAGGTACCAAGTGTAACGGGTTCCGGAGACACTTGTAGAGGTAACTTCTTTATTACAATACAACACTCCAACAGTCCAACTCTCCAACAGTCCTGATACTCTGTTACAGCCTAGCTACACAGCCTAGATACTCTACTCTGGCTACGCTCTGCAACTCGCCCTCACAAGGTCGTAGAGTCGGGAGTTCCAGAGTCCCAGCGCTGGCTCTCACAGCATCCCAGGGTCTTCAGATGGCTGGTCGTGGGTCTTGGTCTTGAGTTACAACTGGGCCCTGATCGTCCAGGGAGCTCTCCTTTTATGCCTAGTCTAACGAGGGGTGGGGCCGTGTGCCCCACCAGACCTCCCACAGAGCACACACAGCCCCCCCCCCCCCGTTGGCGGCGCCAAAAAGGCTTAAGCGCCTGGGAACCCAACGCCTGGCGCCCAGAGGCTTAATAGTCTGGACCCTCTGGGAACCCAGTGCCTGGCACCCAGAGGCTTAAGCGTCTGGACTTGCCTGGGATCCCAGAGCCCCCAGCAGCCCCTCCCTTCTTATGTCACTACACAAGCAACGTCTCAATTCAGCAGCACTCCCCACACACATACACATCTTCGGTCACATCAACAAGTTCACCGACCACTTCAGTACCTCGGTATCATCCTCGATTCAACTTTATCCTTCGACCGTCAAACCAACCATATCATCAGCTCATGTAACTTTCACCTGAAGGCTCTTAGACACATACGTCCTCTCATCTCTACTGAAATTGCCAACACTTTGGCATGTTGCATAGTTGGGTCTCGCCTTGACTATTGCAACTCCGTCCTAGTCCGGACCTCCGCTGGCAACCTAAAGAAACTTCAAAGACTACAAAATAACCTAGCACGCGTCGTCATTGCCCACACTCTTCCCCGTCTCGACTCACTAGCTCGTCTCCGCGCTCTCAACTGGCTCCCCATCGCCAGCAGGGTCACATACAAGACCGCCTGCCTCTGCCACAACGCCTTCATATCCGCCTGCCTGCCGTATCTTTCTTCATTACTGACAACTTGCAGCTCAGCACACGGCAGATGCCTGCACAGCGCGACTCACGACCTCCTCTCGATACCAAGATCCAGGATGGTCATCGTGTCTACGCGCCACTTCTCGGTGGCAGCCCCAACAGTCTGGAACAATATCCCTCTGCACATTCGCAGCATCACCTCAATCGCCTCCTTCAAGAGACACTTAAAAACTCACCTCTACAACCACGTGCTTTTGAGTGACTCTGAGCTTGGCTCCGCGCCTCTGAGTTGCGGCCACTACGTCTGCAAATTGCGCGCGTTACAAATTGTACTATTATTATTATATTATTACCCACCCACTCACCCACTCACTCACTCACACACCCACTCACTCACCCAGTCGCTCACCCACCCACTCACACACCCACGCACACACCCACTCAATCACCCACCAACTCACACACCCACTCACTCACTCATCACAGTCGCTCGCTCACTCACACACACACTCATCTACCCACTCACCCACCCACCTACACACTCACACACTCACTCACCCACCCACTCACACACCCACTCACTCACACACCCACCTACACACTCACACACTCACTCACTGACCCAATCGCTCACTCACTCACTCGCCCAGTCGCTCACACACTAACCCACACACTCAACACCCACTCACACACTCACCCACCCACTCACTCACCCAGTCGCTCACACACTCACCCACACACTCATCCACCCACTCATCCACTCACACACCCACTCACTCACCCAGTCGCTCACCCACCCACTCACCCAACCACTCACACACTCACTCACCCACTCACCCAGTCACTCACTCACCCACTCATTCACTCATCCACCCACTCACACACTCACCCACATACTCATCCACTCACCCGCCCACTCACCCACCCACTCACTCACCAAGTCGCTCGCTCACTCACTCACCCAGTCGCTCACACACTAACCCACCCAGTCGCTCACACACTCACCCACACACTCACCTACCCACTCACACACCCATTCATCCACCCACCCACCCCCTCGCCCACTCACTCACCCAGTCGCTCACTCACTCACCCAGTCGCTCACACACTCACCCACACACTCATCCACCCACTCACTCACCCACCCACTCACCCACCCACTCATCCACTCACCTACTCACCCACCCACACACTCATCCACCCACTCACCCACACAGGAGCAGGTGATGATGAGAGGCTTGGCTGATAGAGGTACCAGCAACAGCACCACAGCAGCAGCAGCAATGGTGCAGCAGTAGCAGCAGTAGCAGCAGCAGCAGCAATGGTGCAGCAGTAGCAGCAGCAGCAGCCCTGCAAGATGCGAGTCAGCACGCGACTTGACCGAGAGTGGAGGTCGCTGCTCTCCAACCCACCCACCCCGCCCGCGTCTGTGTTGAGGACTCAGTGGGCTGTTGACTCGACACGTCACTTATTAGCAAGGGGTGGTGGCTTAGGCTCTGGCCAAGAATCGATTGTGGCCTCCAAGTTGTTTATTTAAGCACATTCCTTGGATGTCTTTCTCAATACTCACGTCTAGAGTCAATATCGCGTAGGGTAGACTCTATCCACTGCTGGATGAGGGGTGCAGGAGGGGTAGGGGGGTACAGGGGTGGTGGGAGGTGTACACATATTAATGTTTAACCTATCTAGGTGACTCTTAGCGAAAGACCAAAATAAAATGTAACACGTACAGTAGTAGCACCTCGTGTGGCTAATTCAGTGACGTGATTCCTTGCGAAAGGTTTCTGTTTTGTGTTTTAACATCTCAACACAACTCCTGTTTCATGTGCAGACACACACATGGACTTACACACAAACATTGGCCCACACGCACAAAGACATCGACTTTAGACACACATACATGGACTCACACAGACAGACATCGACTTTAGACACATACATGGAGTTACACACACATATGGACTCACACACACATACACATAGACACACACACACTATCTACGCACACTTACAATGAATACAACTGAATGAAAAAACCGAGTGATTTTAAAGAAACGTTTCATAAATCACACGTCCTATCACATTCGGGTGGTGGTGGTGCTGGTGGTGATGGTGGTGATGGTGGTGGTGATGGTAATGGTGGTGGTGCTGGTGGTGATGGTGGTGGTGATGGTGGTGGTGATGGTGGTGGTGATGGTGGTGGTGATGGTGGTGGTGGTGATGGTGGTGTTGGTGGTGGTGGTGATGGTGATGGTGGTGATGGTGGTGTTGGTGGTGGTGGTGATGGTGGTGGTGATGGTGGTGGTGGTGGTGATGGTGGTGATGCTGGTGGTGATGGTGGTGTTGGTGATGGTGGTGTTGGTGGTGGTGATGGTGGTGGTCGTGATGGTGGTGTTGGTGGTGGTGATGATGATTGTGGTGGTGGTGGTGATGGTGGTGTTGGTGATGATGATGGTGGTGGTGTTGGTGATGATGATTGTGGTGGTGGTGGTGATGGTGGTGGTGGTGATGGTGGTGGTGATGGTGGTGGTGGTGATGATGGTGTTGGTGGTGGTGATGGTGGTGGTGATGGTGGTGTTGGTGGTGGTGGTGATGGTGGTGGTGGTGATGGTGGTGATGGTGGTGTTAGTGATGGTGGTGTTGGTGGTGGTGATGGTGGTGGTGGTCGTGATGGTGGTGTTGGTGGTGTTGGTGGTGGTGATGATGATGGTGGTGATGGTGGTGTTGGTGGTGGTGATGATGGTGGTGGTGGTGTTGGTGATGATGATGATTGTGGTGTTGGTGGTGATGGTGGTGATGGTGGTGGTGATGGTAATGGTGGTGGTGCTGGTGGTGATGGTGGTGGTGATGGTGGTGGTGATGGTGGTGGTGATGGTGGTGGTGATGGTGGTGGTGGTGATGGTGGTGTTGGTGGTGGTGGTGATGGTGATGGTGGTGATGGTGGTGTTGGTGGTGGTGGTGATGGTGGTGGTGATGGTGGTGGTGGTGGTGATGGTGGTGATGCTGGTGGTGATGGTGGTGTTGGTGATGGTGGTGTTGGTGGTGGTGATGGTGGTGGTCGTGATGGTGGTGTTGGTGGTGGTGATGATGATGTGGTGGTGGTGGTGATGGTGGTGTTGGTGATGATGATGGTGGTGGTGTTGGTGATGATGATTGTGGTGGTGGTGGTGATGGTGGTGGTGATGGTGGTGGTGATGGTGGTGGTGGTGATGATGGTGTTGGTGGTGGTGATGGTGGTGGTGATGGTGGTGTTGGTGGTGATGGTGGTGGTGGTGATGGTGGTGATGGTGGTGTTAGTGATGGTGGTGTTGGTGGTGGTGATGGTGGTGGTGGTCGTGATGGTGGTGTTGGTGGTGTTGGTGGTGGTGATGATGATGGTGGTGATGGTGGTGTTGGTGGTGGTGATGATGGTGGTGGTGGTGTTGGTGATGATGATGATTGTGGTGTTGGTGGTGATGGTGGTGGTGATGGTGGTGATGATGGTGGTGGTGATGGTGGTGGTGATGGTGGTGGTGGAGGTGATGGTGGTGATGATGGTGGTGGTGATGATGATGGTGGTGATGGTGATGGCGGTGATGGTGGTGGTGATTGTGGTGATGATGGTGGTGGTGGTGGTGATGGTGGTGGTGATGGTGGTGGAGGTGATGGTGGTGATGGTGGTGGCGGTGATGGTGGTGGTGATTGTGGTGATGATGGTGATGGTGGTGATGATGGTGGTGGTGATGATGATGATGATGGTGGTGATGGTGGTGGCGGTGATGGTGGTGGTGATTGTGGTGGTGATGGCGATGGTGGTGATGATGGTGGTGGTGTTGATGATGATGGTGGTGATGGCAGTGGTGGTGATGGTGGTGGTGATGGTGGTGGTGGTGATGGTGGTGATGGTGGTGATGATGATGATGGTGGTGTTGGTGGCGATGATGGTGGTGGTGATGGTGATGGTGGTGTTGGTGGTGATGATGGTGATGGTGGTGTTGGTGATTATGATGATGGTGATTCACTCACCCACTCACTCACACACTCACACACTCACCCACTCACTCACTCACCCCACTAAGCCACTCACCAACTCGCTCACTCAGCCACTCAGTTAGTCACTCAGTCAGTCAGTCACTCAGTCACTCACTCAGTCACTCATTCAGTCACCCACTCAGTCACTCACCTCAGTCACTCACCCAGCACTCAGCCAGTCACTCAGTCACTCACTCACTCAGTCAGTCATTCAGTCAGTCACTCATTCACTCAGTCACTCACTCAGTCAGTCACTCAGTCAGTCACTCAGTCACTCACTCACTCAGTCACTCAGTCACCCAATCAGTCACTCAGTCACGCAGTCACTCACCCAGTCACTCAGCCAGTCACTCAGTCACTCAATCACTCACTCAGTCCTCAGTCAGTCAGTCACTCAGTCACTCACTCAGTCACTCAGTCAGTCACTCACTCAGTCACTCACTCAGTCACTCAGTCACGCACATCGTCAGTCACTCAGTCTGTCACTCAGTCACTCACTCAGTCACTCACTCACTTCAGCCACTTACTCAGTCAGTCACTCAGTCACTCACTCAGTCACTCACCCACTCAGTCACCAGTCAGTCCCTCACTCAGTCCACTCACTCAGTCAGTCACTCACTCAGTCACCCACTCAGTCACTCAGTCACTCACTTTACTCAGTCACTCCCCACTCACTCACTCCACCAATCACTCACCTACTCACTCACTGACCCACTCATCCACACACTCACCCACTCACCCACTCACCCACCCACTTCACCCACTCACGTCACTCACCCACCACATCCCACTCACCCCACCCCACCCACTCACCCACACACTCACCCCACTCACTCACCACACTCACTCACCCACTCAACCACTCACTCAGTCACTTATTCACTCACTCAGTCACTCACTCAGTCACTCACTCACTCACCTCCCTCACTCAGTCAGTCACTCAGGCCACTCAGTCAGTCAGTCACTCACCTCATTCACTCAGTCACTCACTCAGTCACTCACGCAGTCAATTACACACTCACTCAGTCACATCACTCAGTCACTCACTCAGCCACTCACTCACTCTCCGTCACTCAGTCAGTCACTCACACTCACTCTATGTCACTCACTCACCTCATCCACACACTCACACCATCACCCACTCACCCCACTCACCGGATCACCTTACCCACTCACACACCCACTCACCTCAACCTACTCACTTCACCCACACACTCCCATCACCCACTCACTCTCTCTCCTCACCCACACACTCCACCCTCTCACTCACCCTGACTCACTCACTCACCCACTCACGCACCCACTCACTCACCCCACACACTCACTCACCCAATCACTCACTCACACACTCACTCACGACACACACTCACTACACACTCACTCACTACGCTCACCATCCCACTCCTTCACTCACCCACCCACTCACTCACCCACTCAACCACGCACTCACTCACCTACTCACTCACCACCACCACTCACTCACCCCACTCATCCCATCACTCAGTCATCCACTCAACTCAGTGCACTTCACTCACTTTCCCCGTCCTGTCACTCACTCAGTCCCTCACTCAACTCCGTCACTCAGTCAGTCACTCACTCAGCCACTCAGTCAATCAGTCACTCAACTCATTCACTCAGTCACTCAGTCAATCAGTCACTCAGTCACTGACCACTCAGTCACTCACTCAGTCACTCACTCACCCAGTCACTCAGCCAGTCACTCAGTCACTCACTCAGTCACTCAGTCACTCACTCAGTCCACTTACTCAGTCACTCAGTCAGTCACTCACTCACTCAGTCACTCACTCACTCACACAAGGTTCAGTGTCAATCACTGAGACTCACAGAGCCAGACAGAGGCTCCCACACGGTTCAGTGTTAATCACTGAGACCACAGAGCCAGACTGAGGCTCCCACAGGGTTCAGTGTCAATCACTGAGACTCACAGAGCCTGACTGAGGCTCCCACAAGGTTCAGTGTCAATCACTGAGACTCACAGAGCAGACTGAGGCTCCACAGGGTTCAGTGTTAATCACTGAGACTCACAGAGCCAGACTAAGGCTCCCACAGGGTTCAGTGTTAATCAATGAGACTCAGAGCCAGACTGAGGCTCTCACAAGGTTCAGTGTCAATCACTGAGACTCACAGAGCCAGACTGAGGCTCCCACAGGGTTCAGTGTTAATCACTGAGACTCACACAGAGCCGACTGAGGCTCCCACAGGGTTCAGTGTCAATCACTGAGACTCACAGAGCCTGACTGAGGCTCCCACAAGGTTCAGTGTCAATCACTGAGACTCAAGAGCCAGACTGAGGCTCCCACAGGGTTCAGTGTTAATCACTGAGACTCACAGAGCCAGACTAAGGCTCCCACAGGTTCAGTGTTAATCACTGAGACTCACAGAGCCAGACTGAGGCCTCCACAAGGTTCAGTGTCAATCACTGAGACTCACAGAGCCAGACTGAGGCTCCCACAGGGTTCAGTGTTAATCACTGAGACTCACAGAGCCAGACTGAGGCTCCCACAGGGTTCAGTGTTAATCAATGAGACTCACAGAGCCAGACTAAGGCTCCCACAAGGTTCAGTGTCAGCACTGAGGCCACCCAGAGCCAGACTGAGGCTCCCGACAGGGTCAGTGTTAATCACTGAGACTCCAGAAGCCAGACTGAGGCTCCCACAGGGTCAGTGTTAAATCACTGCGAACTCACAGAGCCAGACTAAGGCTCCCACAGGGTTCAGTGTCAATCACTGAGACTCACAGAGCCAGACTGAGGCTCCCACAGGGTTCAGTGTTAATTTATTCTCTACTACATCGTAAGAAAGGCATAACTCCAACAAACAGCCGTGTCTCCCCCCGTGTCTCCCCCCGTGTCTCCCCCTGTGTCTTCCCGTGTCTCCCCCCGTGTCTCCCCCCGTGTCTCCCCCGTCTCTCCCCCGTGTCTCCCCCCGTGTCTTCCCGCGTTCCCCCGTGTCTCCCCCCATGTCTCCCCCGTCTCTCCCCCCGTGTCTCCCCGTGTCTCCCCCCTGTGCTCTCCCCCCGTGTCTCCCCGCGTCTCCCCGTGTCTCCCCGCGTCTCTCCCCCCGTCTCCCCGTGTCTCCCCGCGTCTCTCCCCCCGTGTCTCCCGGCGTCTCTCCCCCTGTGTCTCTCCCCCGTGTCTCCCCCCGTGTCTCCCCCCGTGTCTCTCCCCCCGTGTTTCCCTGCGTCTCCCCGCATCTTTCCCCCCGTGTTTCCCCCCGTGTCTCTCCCCCCGTGTCTCCCCGTGTCTCTCCCCCCGTGTCTCTCCCCCGTCTCTCCCCCCGTGTCTCTCCCCCCATGTCTCCCCCCCGTGTCTCTCCCCCGTGTCTCCCCCCGTGTCTCTCCCCGCGTCTCCCCCCGTGTCTCTCCCCCCGCGTCTCCCCCCGTGTCTCTCCCCCCGTGTCTCCCCCCGTGTCTCCCCCCGTGTCTCCCCCCGTGTCTCTCTCCCCGCGTCTCCCCCCGTGTCTCCCCCCGTGTCTCCCCCCGTGTCTCTCTCCCCGTGTCTCCCCCCTGTCTCTCTCCCCGCGTCTCCCCCCGTGTCCTCTCTCCCCGCGTCTCCCCCCTTGTCTCTCCCCGCGTCTCCCCCCGTGTCTCCCCCCATGTCTCTCCCCGCGTCTCCCCCCGTGTCTCCCCCCGTGTCTCTCTCCCCGCGTCTCCCCCCGTGTCTCCCCCCGTGTCTCTCTCCCCGCGTCTCCCCCCGTGTCTCCCCCCGTGTCCTCCCCGCGTCTCCCCCCGTGTCTCTCCCCCCGTGTCTCTCCCCACGTCTCCCCCCGTGTCTCTCCCCCCTGTCTCCCCCCGCGTCTCCCCCCGTGTCTCCCACCGTGTCTCTCCCCGCGTCTCCCCCCGTGTCTCTCCCCCCGTGTCTCTCCCCGCGTCTCCCCCCGTGTCTCCCCCTGCGCTCTCCCCCCGTGTCTCTCCCCCCGTGTGTCTCCCCGCGTCTCCCCCCGTGTCTCTCCCCCCGTGTCTCCCCCCGCGTCTCCCCCCGTGTCTCCCACCGTGTCTCTCCCCGCGTCTCCCCCCGTGTCTCCCCCCGTGTCTCTCTCCCCCGCGTTTCCCCCCTTGTCTCCCCCCGTGTCTCTCCCCGCGTCTCCCCCCCCCCGTGTCTCTCCCCCCGCGTCTCCCCCCGTGTCTCTCCCCGCGTCTCCCCCCGTGTCTCTCCCCCTGTCTCCCCCCGTGTTTCTCCCCGCGTCTCCCCCCGTGTCTCTCCCCCCGTGTCTCCCCCCGTGTCTCTCCCCGCGTCCCCCCCGTGTCTCCCCCCGTGTCTCTCTCCCCGCGTCTCCCCCTGCGTCTCCCCCCTGACTCTCTCCCCGCGTCTCCCCCCGTGTCTCCCTCCGTGTCTCCCCCCGTGTCTCTCCCCGCATCTCCCCCCGTGTCTCTCTCCCCGCGTCTCCCCCCGTGTCTCCCTCCGTGTCTCCCCCCGTGTCTCTCTCCCCGCGTCTCCCCCCGTCTCCCCCGTGTCTCCCCCCGTGCTCTCT